>NC_072838.1:8207500-8452500 GCF_027744805.1 Dunckerocampus dactyliophorus
CATCACAATCAGTGTTAAATAATAATAATGTTATTATTGTGTTATTGTTGTGACTATTTTCTCTTTTTTTTACCTTTGCTGTGCGTCCATGGCTGTGTTTTGATGAGTCTGGTTGCTGGATGGCGGCGGTTCCGAAAATTCGCTGGGGGGCGTTTGATAATCAAAACTTCATTTCACTCGTATTTTATAGTTGTTTACTGGCAGACAACAGCAGTATGGCAAAAAACTCATTAAATGAATACTTATATTTTTATACTTTTCCCCCCCCATACATTTTTTGGTGTCATGAGCACTTTCATGTTGGAATTAGAAGCCAAATTATCAGGTTTTCTTTCATTATGTGTCACTCATTTGGAATTTGATAACTTGTAATTTAAACAAGAATAGCAACCAAAAAAATTAGATGCCGCTCGCAGGTAAGTGGTACTATTTGAGCTATCTTTAGAACAGGCTGGCGGGCGACTCATGTGGTCCCTAGGGGCCACACCTGGTGCCCGCAGGCACTCTGCTGGTGACACGATTTAGACCACACATACACGCATAATAAAGACGCTGATGTGATGTTCGGAGTGTCCGTGAATGCATCTCACGGTCTGTCGTTGCAATGATGACTGGACTTGAGACATTTATTTAGTTTGCTTAGAGTCGGAAATACATATATGGTGTTGGAATTGCACTACTGATGATGTGTTCAGGTCAGGATAAAGGAATGACAGAAGTGGGGAGCTACACTGTGCCGCTGTCTGTCGTCATAACAGAGAGTCGTGGCTTGCGTATGCGTACAAAATATATACATATGCGTTAAATACGCAAAAAAATGTCATGTAATTCATGAAATAAATTACAAAAATTAGTTAACGTGCTATTTTTGACAGCCCTGCTAAAAACTAATAAGTCTTATAGATCACTCACACACATACACAGTGCACATATAGCTGGATAATAAACAATACAGAGCAACTTCTGATCAATGCAAGCCAATTTCAGAATTAAAATAATGTACTGATTGAAGCCCCACCAATTTTCGGTTAATCCACGCCTACTTTCGGTTGATGCCACACCCAATCCGAGTACAGACTCGGACAGATAATTTAGATGGGTGAACAGATACAGATACAAATACAAATAGTGGTGTTGCCATGTTTTGAAACAATGAAGCCATCATGAAATTCACATCATGACAGCAACCAGCAGAAGTCGGAGTTAGTTTCTACTCCATTTATGACCTACTAACAAACTAAAAAGGTACTCATGGAAATATGTGCAAATGAAAAATTTGACCCCAAAATATTGTACTTAATTTACTTTCGTAACCTTTTCTCAACGCTCTCATTGCAAACAAATACAATATATTTTACGATATTTTGTTACAACTTTATTATCGTTCCGCTCTGATTGGCTTGGAGAAATCACACGGTTCTACTGCTTTGACAGGAGGAATCCATTTAAGGTCTTCTGAAATGAACAAACTAACAATCTTTAATGACGACCTTGAAAATAGTCCCACCCTTACTGACGCCGCTTCCTATTTTCCCTACTTCTTTGCTGTCACTGAGCCGTGGGCGGACTTAACCCTGCATGAGGCAGCGTAAGCGAACGCTGCAACGGTCAGCTTCTGACCTGTCACTTTTTGCACCACGGGGAGCGTTAATTACGCCTTTATTAGACCCTCGGTAAATACTGAAGAATGCTCGTGAAAGATGGTGAATAGTCTACAGTAGTGTAATACTTTCAACTTGTATTTAAGAACGGTGACGAGCACTGGAGGCAAACACTGCTGTGTTTGCTTTATTCCAACAGCTCAACTCAAAGTCCACTACATTACATGACTCTTCCCTACTCTTCCCTTATGTCAGGAAGAGCGTGCACATGCTTGACTCTTTATCTGCGGCCAGTTCTGCAACCAGAGTGTGGTTGGTAAGTGCTTTGGCTGAAGACACGGCAGTTACAGTACATAGGTCAAAGTCCAGCAACGTCTGACTGAAAGCTACACCAAGCTAAACTAGCATACGTTTTTATCATATTGCTGTGGATAACATGAACTTTCTTTGACACGGTGAATCAGTAATGCATTACGAGTGGTACTATATGTTGTGTGGTACTATAAGAGCAAATCCCTGCAATAATATGCATATTCATTATTACAATGATGCAAATGCACCTTTTGTGCACACTAAACGTTTTCGCTGCTGCCACTAAATAGTGGACCATCAGACGTAACGTCAAACGTAGTCTAATCCAGGCGTAGGGTTGGGTATAGTTTGCATATAATCCAATACTGGTGCCAAATCGGTACTTTAATAAAGAGGAAAACATACAACTTTCTATTTTTATGTAATTTTTTAATGTGCAAGTTTAACAGAATAATTATTTAAATAGTTCAATAATATGAATACAATTATAAAGTACCGTACCTTACAGTGTATAAGCCACTACTTTTGAACACTGTGGCTTATGCAGTGATGCCGCTAATATGCATTTTGCGCTTCGTACACGCAGAAAGGTGCATGTGGTGCGGCTTTCAGGTAAAGGCAATCAACCTAGCATCTTTTGCTCAGGTCCGCAGTGGAGGTTGGAAGCGTGGTGTCGAGAGGTCGACTGTCATTGGCGGGTTTTGGCGGGCTGGACTGCTGTGTGCTGACAGCACAGGCTCCAGGGCGGGGGTGGCGCTGAGAGCGACAACGAAAGAGGGAGAGATACTGGCGGGGTGTGTGGCGAGGGAATCGTGGGGCTGTTTGGTTCAGAGATGGAAGAAGACACCTTTAGCTCCCAGGTAGAGGACGAGGACAGCGATTAATTACTTTTCTGGTAGGGTATTGTTCACCCAGTCGTATTACACGCACTGTTTGGAAAAAGCATTTATTTAATTAAAAGTTTAAAAAAATCTTTGTTTTGCTATGAGTTATTCATGAATACAATAGTGTCTCTCACCTCAGGTCTCTGCTTTTCTTTTGATCACGGCTAAGCCAAAATGGAGCCAAATAAAGTTGCAAGAGCCATAATTTTGATAAAAAAGGTCAGCAACACCATTGAATTCAAGAAATAACTCACAGCAAAACACTAAAGCGGTGTCCGTGTTGATCTCACTGCCATGAGTCTTTGTCAACAATCACGTCTTCAATGAAGGTATAAGTAACTTGAAATTTTGATTAATCACTTTCATTCATCGTATGCATTTATGTGCATTTTAAAGTGTTTTCTGCATGTAAAACTGTTAATGTCATTGTTCTACGTGTTCTGTGTACAGTGTGAGTGACTCAGGGGTTCATTTAGGGATCATTTTGGTGTAAGTTCCGAAGTACGTTTAAACTCCATTTACATCAGTCTAGGAACGGAAGTCGTTCGCAACCCAAGGACCACCTGTAACGTGTTAACTAAAGTGTTTTTGTTAGTGATGACTCACCAGAACGTCTTGTCCTCCCCCTGCTTCTTCTAAACTCAGGTGTTCATCTGAGCCCTTCAGCTTCCTCACCTAACAACCACAGGCAAAACATAAATTAAGATCAGTATAGGGAAACATGGTTTTGAAAGACAATTATTTTGAGCGCGTATGTAACCACAAAATGGCGAAAGTGGTAATGCCGTAAAGATGCATTATTATCTTTGCACCGGGCATGATGGAGAGAGAGGACAGGCCAAGGTTACATCCATTAAATTGGACCAGAAAACAACATCAAAATGATGACGTTTGCAATATTGTCAGCTCCATAGTTATGATGAAGCTTTGAAACACTGTTCCATCTGTATCACTATGTTCAAATCCAGTGAGAGTGCCTGCTAAAAAGGGACAGTTTCATAATTGCTGATGGAAAATTAATACAGCACTTTAAAAATATCTTGTCATTAATTAAATCAGGAATTTTTTCATCATTTGCCAAAAAAAAACCTCTGTCCAGTTACTTTCCACTACTTCAAGTGTGTCCAAAGTGTGGCCCAGGGGCAATTTGTGGCCCACGGTGACCCGCGGCACATTTAAAAAATACAATGAAAGACGAAAACAACAGCAAAAAGGAAAAAAATGAGCAAAAAGTATGTAACAAGAAAAAGTTGAAATGTTGATAATATACAGTACAACTACTACTACTACACAAAAGGTGAGAAGCAGGCTGTTTTTTCTTAGCATATCTTAGCATACATTAGGATTGGATTTTAGTCTGTTGACAAAATTAAACATACAATGAAACTTCAGTTTTAGAACGCCCCAGTTTCCGTATGATTCGGTTTTCGGCCAAAAATAGGTCGCAGTTTTCATACACTGTATCAGTTATCATGCGACCAAGCACCCAAGCATTGGTGACTGTCTCTGTGAAGAATGGATAGGGGGAGACTATAGACTAGGGGTGTCACGAGACGAGACGATACATGAGATTGGGTCTACGAGAACAAAACGAGACAAGGTTTTAACATTACTTTTAAGAAGTACAATGAGAAAATATTTTTAAAAATATATGACAATATATTGCAATCTACTACATTCCCGAGATTCCACAGTATTAAACAGATTTTTTTTTTGTGTGTGTGTATGGGTTCATTCTATTTGGATAACCATGATTAGTGATGCTCCCCGACTAATACTTCCATTGGAGGCTTTGGCTTACTGGTTGCAGCTTTGTTGCAACCCTGTCTTTAGCCAACAAACTCACTGAGGCCGAATCAAGTCTCCTGTACTTCTGTTTCAACACCACTGTTGTGTTAAGTGGAGTGATGGTGGCCCAAAAATAATATAATAGCAGACTTCGTTGTAATACTGTATGTTATACTTCTTTAGCCAGCACACTGGTTGAGTTTTAATCAACCGAACCCTTTGCTTGTTGGTGACTTTGCAGTAAGATGAAGCAGACGACACAACGTAGGGTGTTGCAAAGGACGATAAGACAGGACAAAGCCCGATGTCCTTCATGAAGGTGTTCCCAGGGGATGCTGTTTGACTTCCAATTTGTTCTAATGTGCACGTCATTGACATTTCATTCATTGTGTGAGAACAGGCTGTTGATAAGTGTGACAAGCGTTTTCAAAGTCAATTTAACTTTAGCACAAAATCTCCAAAACCAACAAATTAAAGAAAAATGGCATGTCTTTACAATTGTATCTTTCTGTACTGTTCTTTAAAAGGTGACAAGTGGCTACCATGAGATATTGCATGAATAAGTCTAAAAGAGATGCAAAGACCACCTGACAACATGATGCAAAACAGCAATGGACTTTTGCAGCATAACAGAATGAAATACAGGAGCCTTTTCATTCTTCACACTGCTGTTCAGTTTCATTTTAACTTCAATTTGCACTTTGGGGAATGTGCGACTGTGCGGTGACCAGAAAACTGTTGAACTTGTGAACCTGAACAGAGCTGACAAGAAGACAGAGGCAGGACAGGAGTCTCAGCGGAGATGTCTTTCTTTAAAAAGACAAAGAACGAACCCGAGCCATGTGTTGAGACAATGTTACCGTTTGTAGCACGTTTTCTTTTACCTTAGCACTGCAGTCAGAATGTCGCCTGGCACACGCCTGGAGCTGACTGACCCAAAACCGCTGCTCTTTGGCATCAGAAGCTGAAACAGAAAGATAAATTAAAGCTAAATTACAGCTTTCACTTCCTTTGCATACAATGCATTCTTACGGGAGTTCACCGTCAGGTCAATATGTCATTAAAAGTCTTCACATCCACAGATGGATACCATTCATTCTCTTTATATGGTCCATTTGCACAGATGAACCTTTGAATTGGGTTACAAATCCTCCACAGGAAGATGTCTGTCTTTCGAAATATGGCTATTCCTACAGCAGCTTAGTATCACAGTATCTAATTACTAATTACTCGTATCTAATTACAAAATCTAAATCTTTTCAGGGGAATTTCCACCATGCTATTTTCATTCAAATGTAGAAGACATGTGTCCTGCAATATTCCCAAGAGCAACGTTCCCAATCAATCCAAAATGTTCATGAACCTCAAAGCCACCATTTTGTCTTAGAATCAACATATTTCACCACTATTATGACTTTGCATGTGGTCAGGCATATTTATATGGAAAATATTAACATGAAGCATTCGGAAATGTGTTGTTTTCTGCTGATTACAGGGCATTCCTTTCTGTTCAACAGCTTAACAAGCTCTTATGAGAACAGAACGATCCAGTGCATCCTTGCAGAACACACACACACACACACACACACACACACACAACGGACCGGCCTGCCACAGAGGCGTCAATCAATTCCAAACTACTGCACCTGCACATGCTTTCTGTTCTTGGCTTAGGGAAGCTGACAAGAAATCAACCTCCACAAAAAAATGTTTGTGGGGGTCCCATACCTTTACGCATCTCACTTTTCTGTGGAAATCCGCGTAAACAAAAGAAAACAAGCACAGGTGGATCTTGGGTTCATATAAAAGGCGTCATTGCAGTTTTTGGAACACAGAGCGGAAGCATAATTAGGGACAGCTCCCTCGGTTCCGATTTTTTATGTGCTTGTTCACATTACAATCAAATGCGACTTGTCAATGTGAACGCAAAGCGTCCGGGAAGTGACGTGCACGTGCAAAAGCACAACGTCACACACACTGCTGTGTGTTTACGTAAGAAAAGATTGCTGCAGTGTGTGTGTGTGTGTGTGCTCTCCTCAGCGCGTTTGTGGCAATTTCAAGGATTTTATGCAACAGGAGTCAATATTTTCTTAACTAAATGATCCTGGGTGGCAGATTACGAAGAAAGAGGGCAAGAATTTTGGCTATGGCAGTTTGTGGAGAACTTGCGTGTGGGTTGGTGCTGGGACATTGCCGTGAGCTGCTTTAATGACACTTGTTAAAAATCATTTTCGGATGACAAGAAGAGATTTTGCCTACATCGGTGAGTACCTTTATCCAAGTCTCGGTAAGCACGGCAAAACGCGCCTTTCGATGACAAATCCAGGTCACATATAAGCAAAAAAAAATCTGAATTGACCTGCAGTGTGAACGTAGCCTTGGAAGACTTCAAAAAAGACGATAAACACTGCAGTAAATCTCTCCAGGTGCAAAAATGCTTCCTTCCACTTCCTTTGAAAATGCTAGGAGTCATCAGTTTCATCATCCGTTCATCTCAGTCCTAGTTGGGATTTCCAAATACAGTTGTCCCTCGTTTATCGCCGTTGATTGGTTCCAGACTCAACCGTGGTGAGTGAAGGATTCCTTATTTATAAATTTCCATAGTTAGAGCATAGAAAATCTGTTTACAAACTTCTAAATATGGTTTTTAACATTAGAACCCTCTAGACGTGAAATCACATGTTTTGATTTTCCAAGCATACTTACATGCAGCAAACCGCCTACGCCCTCATCTCATTGGCTGACTTATACAGCGCGTACGTGAGTTTGTGTGAGAGACAGGCTTCTCCCTTCAACCTCCCTTCCTCATCGTAGTCGTCCTTAAACTAGTTGATTGTTTTTGTTTTTCAGTTTTATTCATTTACAGTAATCTTATTTATTACCTTATTTTATATTGGAATGTTACTCTACTATGTTTATGCTAATGTTCTCTTATATTTTCCCACCATATTTGGTGGACTTTGAATATTTTGAAGGGCCAAAGGGGTGAGTTTGGGAAGATCTTGGAACGGATTAGGCTATTTACATGTATTTTACGCTTTGTATAATGTAAAAACCCTATAACATAAACGTTCTCGGAACGAATTATTTACGTTGTAGGGGCGTCTACTGTATTTCTTTTTATTTAGACCACACACACACACACACACACACACACATAATAAAAGACGTGATGTTTGGCGTGTCCCTGAATGCACCTCGTGGTCGTCTAGTGACAATGAGGGAGTGTCGTTCCTACCAAGGGGCTAGAGACGTGTTTGTGAGTTGGAGGTACATATATGAAGTTGGAATTGCACTGCTGTTGATGTGTTCAGAATAAAGTTATAAAAGACTCTGACAGAGGTCTGTCGTCATAACAGAGACGCATGGCTTGCCATGATGTGTATGCGTTAATTACGCAAAAAAATGTAAGGTAATTAATGAAATGAATTAGTTACTGCAGTTAACACGCTATTTTTGACAGCCCTAGTAATAGGCCTGTCATGATAATGAATATAACGATTTATTGAAGGATAAAAAATAAAACAGGTCGATAACTATGAGCCCTCGATAAATTCACATTTACAGTACGTGTATGCGCGATTGCTCCATCTGTTAGTCTCTCTGTGGTACGCAGGCTGGGTTCACTCTGCATGTGTCTGTGTGCATTGGCTCTACATGAAATGAACACAAAAGAGAGCGAGCATCTTCTCAGCTATTAAGCCTCTTGGTCCCAGTAGTGGAGACGGGGGCTACATGCACCGTGCGAGCAGTTAGCAAGCAGACGCAAATATGAATGAAGGCAGTAAAGTAATCGTTTCTAAGCCGCATGCCACAGTTCCAGTGTGGATGTGAAGCAAAGCCTTCTTCCCCACAGTCAACGCCTACTGAGCCGTTTGATCGGTGGAGTAAATATTTAAACGGAACATCGCAAAATGCTGCGCATTCACAGTGTCGCTGGCTACATTGCAAAAGAAATGCAACCTTTCAATATGCTTGAAAAGCCAACAGTATGAACTGCCTGGGAGATATCAGCAACATTGCATTTTAGCTCACCGTCTTGTCTGTTTTTATCCACCTATTGCGTTGCATTTCTTTAGACACCATGAGTAGGATTGATATGGGAAGTGTTGACGTCCAGCGATTCGTGAGTGCTCAAGTAGGTGGCTTCTGTGCCTCAGGTACACAACGCTTGTGACGTGACAAAATGATCATTAAATAATAATAAACAAAATGATAATATGGTTAAAAAAAAAGGTTGAAATTATCGATTATCGTCGATAATTTTTTGCACAATTATTGACCAGCAAAATGTCTTATTGTAACAGGCCTACCTAGTAGTAATAAAATGAAACCACTAACCTGTGAAAATACCTATGATGATGACGATACGTTAGATAGACTCTTTGTCTTTGAATGCGTGAGTAAAACATGTCTTCTGAATGCTTTATATTTGTATTTTACTTCATTTAGAATCAAGAATCTTTGCCATTGTGTTTCCACACAGCGAAATAACGAATAACTCCCAATATACAAGTATATATTTCTAATTAATCATTTTAAATTGATTATTAATTTATTTTTCATTTAGCCATTTCTATGCTTAATTTAGGCCAAAAACGTGCTATATTAGCATCTCTTACGGACATCAACAACTTCTCACTTCCATACCTGAAGGATCATGGAAAATGTAGTCAACTACAGCCATCAAGCAAAACTTACTTTGTACTTTTGGTACCATAGTGTGTCACTTTCTTTAAATATGCATATTTCTGACAAATAACAGGCTGTGGTCCACCACAAAACAGCAATGAACCATGATATGATTTTTTTAGGAATATATTTGGAAAACCTGATAGCGTGAAGCCGCAAAAATTGAAGCGTGAAGTGGTGAGGGACGACTGTAATTACATGTATGCCTACAAAGTGTCTCAGAGCACATAATACCCATTCATTCATTAATTTTCTGTGCTTCTTGTTCTCACTAGGGTCGCGGGCCCATACCCATTCACACTGAGCATCAACATTACCGTAGATTTAAAGTGGGAATCAGTCTCTTGACCTCAAGGAACGTCACCTGTGTTAATCATTATCTGACTACACCTAGTTTGATTTCAGTGTTGTAAATTATATTACTAGAAATTGTAAAAAGCGCTGTCATCTGTTCTGGGTCAAATGTCTATGGTTGGTTTGTTTGAATTTTGAAACATCTTTTCTCACAGAATATCTTGAAAATAGAAATACAGTAGATGGCTTTAATAAATGGTAAAAATCATATTTAGAAAGTCATAAACAGGCTTTCTGGGCACTTCACTACAAAAATATTCAGTTCATTAATACTGAAACCTATTTGGCGGATATTCACTTATCGCGGTTGGGTCTTGAACCAATTAACCACGATGAACGAGGGATTACTGTATATAAAATATCATATGAAAAAAAAAATCTAAATATGCACAAATGGAGGAAAATTTGCCACAGGTGAATTTGGGTTACGCTGACACCTGCTTATGTCTCAACGGGTTGAACTGTATGTCAAGCATCCTAGTGATCGTCTCATTTTGCTGACTTGTCTGATAAGAAAAGTCATGATTGAAAATGAAATGGCATGAAGGGCAGCCCACATGAAAAAAGACAGCAAAACTGGAAAATGACTCCTGGCTGAACCTTGGAGGTTCCACTCGGCCCCTGCAAGCTCGGATTTCAGAGGGTTCCCATGGTAACCAATACCAGATCTGAACACATTGGCTAATCTTCATCACTGCACATGTGAGCTACTTAAGTTTCCTGCTGTTTGAGCAAATACTTCATGCGACTTTGTGTCTGCTGCAAAAATAAGACCTATCAAAGATTAGTTTTGTCTCGCCGCTACACTGTTTCCGCCAGATAGTTCCCCCATTATGAGCAAGGCCGTGGAAATGGAAAGAATTCAGTCTGCGTGCGACTCTTGCCGACCTTTCCTCGGTGGGATCATTGATTCCCCTTAGCTCGATACACACGGACCGCTGAGTTATTCAGGGAATATAGGCCAAGTTGTTCTTGTTCTGAAATCCTCTCCCCCCAAGAGTATAAGGGGACAGACTGTAGCAACAGTCAAAAAAGGCAACAGGGGAAAAAAAAAAGCACTTGTCTGCTTACAGGTAAACGTTTTCTTCTGTTTTTTTAAATACACTCAGATGAACACATAAAGCTCTAAATTAGACCCCGACATTATTCACTGCGTGTAATAATTCTGCTGATTGTGTGGATTTGATTAAATTGCATCTGCGATTGATTCAGTCTACACGAGAACAACAACATGATGGCACCGGAATGGAAACAAGTGTTCAAAATATTCCGAGATCTTCCCATCCCATTAAAAATCATATCCAAACTATTACTGAACCATTATTATCATCATCAGCACCATCAATCGTGCCGTTTCGTGGTTGAATACGGCCTACTGTTAGTCAAAAATAAGCAAATTGAATGTATGTTTTTGCCTTAATTAAGCATTTTCAAGCATAAAAATGGCTAAATTGACCTAAAACACAAATATAAGGCATTTAGAAGACGCACTGAAAGATGTTGCGATTAGGGGTGCAACGATACACAAAACGATACACGGTTCGGTTCATTTCGATATGTTTGTGTTACGGTTCGATATTTTTTCAATACAAAAAATAAATTACCTTGCCCTTTTTAATTTGAATTTTATTGAAATTGCCAACATTTTTCACATTTTTTAACATTGTCAGCATGGTATGAATGTGAGAGGCAGAGCTCAGTGGCTCTGTGCTTGACTATGCTACCTAAGCCAGAGTAGTTGATCGCAGATACACTGAGCTTTCAGCACAGAGCACCGTCAGAAGTTGATCAAATAAATATGGAACTGCATGTTGTTCGATACAGGGGTCACAGTTCGGTACGCATGTGTATTGAACGGTTCGATACAGATAGACATACCTGTATTGTTACATCCCTACTTGTGATGATAATGAGTCTTCTACACTGGTCAGTAGGTGTCAGTAATGTTACTGTAATGTCCGGTGAGACACACAAGCAACAGACTTGATCACCGAACAACAGGCTTTTATGGCAGGTTTGAATAATCAGGCACAATAATCCCTAATAAAAACTAGGGGTGTCACGGTACAACTTTTTCACTTCTGATCGGATACCGATATTGCAGCCATGAATACAACAATCAGCAACAGTATGGATGAGAAAAAATGACCCATTTACTTCGTTAAGCATTTGGGGTGTAGTTTAATCAACAATGTAGTGGCGGATATGTATTACACAGCGATGTTCGACGTGCTGAATTAAGCATTTAAACTTTATTCACCACGGACAGGGGCTGGTCATCTTTTCTGTGATAGCTAACAACTTCTTGTTGTAAGAGTTTCCCTTGTAACTCTGCTTCAAATTAAGAAAATAAAGGCTGCAGAAAAACCAAATGAAGACTTTGGAGTGGTCTAGTCAAAGTCCTGACCTGAATCCTATTGAGATGCTGTGGCATGACCTTAAAAAGGCGCTTCATGCTGGAAAACCCTCCAATGTGGCTGAATTACAACAATTCTGCAAAGATGAGTGGGACAAAATTCCTCGCCTGGAAGAGACTCATTGCAAGTTATCGCTTGATTACAGTTGTTGCTGCTAAGGGTGGCCTAACCAGGTATTAGGTTTAGGGGGCAATCACTTTTTCACATAGGGACATGTAGGTTTGGATTTATTTTTTTTTACAAATATTGCTAAGAGAGCCAAACCTCGGAGAAACACTGAAAGGAATTAAACAAAATATGAATTCATAAATTAAACTTGAAATGAAAATATCAGGCAGCGCAGTAGCACATGTAGTTAGACCCATGCACTGGTCTACCAAATATAAGATCCAACTCCATGTGTCTAACTTTAACATAAAAGCATATTAGCACCACCAAGTTCTGCTACGCCGCAAACGAAAAACATGAGTCTCCTTAACAAAAGGACGCTGAGGTTACGGAGTACAAACAAGCAGCCCGGGCCAGCATGGTGTCGTACCTCTGAGTTTGTACAGCTCCCCATTGGCCGAGTTGACAATGAACATGTGCGGAGCCTCGTCACTCACGGTCACCGTGGCGCCAATCAATGGGAGGGATCCCCGTGGCTTCTGACTCCTTCCCTGCTCATTGACAAAATACAGCAACAGTCCCAAATCTGGGTCTAACACGAAGTACCTGCAAAAAGAGACAGAAAGACATTAGGAGGGCAACAGGGCAGGAAAAACAAAAATTGCATCTAAAATAAGAATAAAAATCTGTAATTTCATGTAATGTCCTCCACACTAACACAGATATTGTCAAAAACGTACATTTCACCCGGACTCGCCTCCACTCTTTATCTTGCAGTTACAGGGTTTCTCCTAGGATTTTTTGAAGCTGTGGTGGTGGGCTGCATGGGAGGTGGGTCCTGTCGCTGCTGCGTGCTGCAGCAGGAATTTGTTAAACTACAGTATTTAAATTTACTGTCTGTAATAATGTCAACATTAGGGTCTTTTTCACAGGCTTGAACAACAAATGCATTTATTAACTTTCTCTCTGCCTTTTCTTCCACTCATTATCTGTCAAGTGCCAACAGGGCAGAAGGTGGTTGCGGTGCATGTTTTTCAAAATAAAGCATAGTGAAATGTTTATGATATTTGATAGATATTTTATTTTAAATTAATTGTGGTCAATATGTACATAATAGGCTATACATGCATCGATATACTGTAGCACAGGGGTGCTCACACTTTTTCAGCCTGTGGTCTACTTTGTCCCAAAGATCTACCACCTACTATAAACAGAGAATATATATATTAATTTATAAATATGAGTATTTATGTACATTGAACATGTAATCAGTGGTGCACACAATCAAAATGATCTACCTCGTACTATAAAACATACAGCATATATAAAATCTAAGTGGTAAACTTTGCAACTACTATACTAAATACTAATCATTAGTATTTCACATTCACGGTTTCAAAGTTTACAGGTCATCAAAATAGTTGATATCGTTCAGTAATTCACAATTCAAATCAATATGGCAATAAAGATAATCACATAATTCTTAATAGTTGTGTACATAAACTGAGTAATATGTCAGTAAAAATAGCTACGTAGCGTTCATCATGTATTACGCCCAGTTAGCATTTGCGAGAACAACATTACAGATACTGTATACGAGAGATGTAAAGGATTATGCAAAAGACAATGCAGCTGTAGTCAAGTCAACATATTAAAAAGCTTTCAGCAATCGGCGCATTTTCAAATTCATTGTGAGATATTAGTTTAACTAACTAACTTGGACAAAACACGTTTCTAAAGTAGAGTTCATGACGCCTAGCGCAGCCATGACACAACTGACTTTTTTTCCCTACACAAGCAGCCGCTACAAGTGAACGGATAACTTTTGCTATAGATATGTGGATCTTACCGCAGTCTTAGTTTATCCGTAATCAGAATAATAAAGACGAAAGTTGCATTATCCGTGTGTGGCTGCTGACATCTGTTCTCCACATTTTTTAATGCCGTGGCACAAGAGCTAATCAGGAGGGGGCTTAATGTCAGCTGGCTGATGTCATATGACGTCTACCAAGCGATAGTTCCGATGTGGGTAACAACCAACACTACCTTCGCGATCGCCTTAATGGGCATCCCCTGACATATCTGTCCATTCATACGCTGTATTACTTACCATTGTTTTCACATAAAAAAAAATTCCCCGGCACGATCCAATACATGTAGAGGAAACCCTGAATTAGGGCTACTTCATTTATCACACAACATTCTCCCATCACACGTTCTGACGCACTGGCAGGTAAGTGACAAGAGTCTGAGGCTTCAGTGTAATGAGTGGTAATTTAATGAAAAAACATTAACGTTTTAGATCCCGCTCTGTAAGAGGGTGAGAGCCACCCTGGCGGAATCGCGCTTCACGCATGCATGATTCATGGACACGTAGAGCTCTGCTATGCCGCGGGAGCTGACTATACTGTACACTGACCGGTTGCGAGTACTTTGGGTAGAGCGGACCTCTCAGCAGCACACGCTGCTGCTCAGCGAGAACAAACTGCAGAACGATACGCGCTTTCACTATTCAGTCCCCAAATACCAGAAAACTCTCCAACGACAACAGAAAAAGTTGCTAGATTTGTCGCTAGTCGCTTTTGAGAAAATACGTCTCCAAGAGGGTTTGGAATATCGCCAAGTTGGCAACACAACTAACATGCTACATTCGAATTTTTTAAAAACACAAATAGTTGACACCTCTAATAGTGACGAAAGTTGGAGACCCCTGCAACCTGGATACTGAATTTATTCTGTTTTAAAGTTAAGCAGGACAGATTTTTGTTTAACACAGATATTTGTGTTATTTTATTCTGGTAATTTTGTATTGAATACTTTATTTTCCATGTATTCGTATTACTCCAAAACATGCATCAAATTAAAATCGAGTTTGTGTCAAATAGCACTACAACTTTTTCACACAAATTAAGGCAAAAAAAAAAAAAAAAAAGACAAGCGTTTATTTTTTTGCTAGGGGCTCTTGGAATTGTCTAACGGTGCTCTTGGCCAGTAGCACTCATCATAAACAAATTGAAAAATGTACAGTTAATCCATGTGATTGGTATCGGTATCAGACACTCATTCATGGATGATCGGTATTGGAATCTGCAGCATAAAACACTGATATTTCAACTTTATGCTACTAAAATTGTTATTTTTCCTCTCATAATATTACAATGCTATTCTTGTAATGCAATACACTTTACTCTCATGTTTATTTCTTGTAAGAGTTATAGTTCAGAAATAAATGACAAGTACTTAAAAACAGGGAGTTACTTCAATCACCGTGTATATTTAACGCGTTTTTAAATGTCAATTCATACTGACTGACATGACCCAAGGGGTGAACATTACCGTTGACAGCCAGAAGAGGGCGCTCTACGCTAGGCTGAGAACCATCTGCTGCTCCTGCCATTCAGTGATGTGAAATGAGATCGGGAGATTGGTGAATTTGCTTACCGGTAACTTGCTTGTTGGACCGGCTGGCTTGTTAAATTAATTTTGCCTATTCAGTCGAGGTGTTCTTCATGCTATTGCATAGCTGAATAACTGTTAATGTGTTGCATTAACATGCCTGGCACCTATTCAGCCTGTTGTTCTGCCCGTTGTGTAGTTGAATAACTTGCCTGTCCAGATTAAATGTCTTGTTGGTTGTGAATTTTGTGAAATAAATTTGTAAATAAATGCCACCTATAGTCCAGTGCGACTTACATATGTCAACGTAAATGGGTTCCACCGTATAGCAAAACATGGCTGAGTCTCTGACGGTCAAATACAGTGGTCGGCACCAGGCGGCCTCCAGCCAATAATATCTGACCAGCCGGTCGCACCAACGTGGACCGTACAGGCTGTGAAAGGTCGGGTTTTAATGCATAAAACAATCCTAGCTGTGACGGTTTTCATGATTTGTGCCGCTTTTGTATAAAAACTGTCATCATCACCAACTCTATAACTGGAATATTTCTCATCATTGTTCTCGAGAGAGAGGATATGGAAAACCGCCGTATAAAAATTGATCCCTATTCAGTCTTGTCAGTCTATCAGAAGAGCATGTGATTTGTGTCTGCCTCAGCAAACCAGCAAAATATCTGCCTGAGTCAGATACTCGCATCCTCACGAGCACTGTCCATAAAGTCTAATCCCATGTTCAGTCAGCGATGTGGGGCCTTCTACCACTGACCCCTCCGGGCAGTCTTGCCATTGCGGCTGAACAACAGCGCAGCCTTTTAACATGATGGATGATGCTGGATAATAAACTGTCGGCCGTACGTTCAGCCTCACGTGTAACAGAGCTGAAAATGCTGACCTATGAGGCAGGGGCTGTGTGCAACCTAAATGTCTGACCTTTACAAATAAGAGCAACCTGACAAAGGAGCAAGACAGTATAGCAGTAACTAAACCTTAGAAAATGCTTGAAAGCATGAGAGTAATAATTACAGGAATTACTTTTGTCATACATTCCTGATCAAAATTTTAAAACCAGTTGAAATTGCAAGAATTTACATTTTGCATTGTTGGATGCAAAAAGAAAACATGGGAGTGAGACAAAAAACGTTTTCAGTAAGCAATTTATTTATTGGGATCACAGTAAAACACACAAGTCTGAGGGCTGAGGGCACAAGGTGCTGCCTATGTTGGTATCGGTTGATATTAGGGGTGTCACGAGACACGACGATACACGAAATTGGGTCTATAAGAACAGAACGAGACAAGATTTTCAACTTTACTTTTAAGAAAAGTGCAATGAAAAAATATATGACAACATATTGCAACGTTCATATATAATTTCTACTACATTACACTCCACTGCACTCTGTGTGTATGCTACCGGGCCCGCCTCCACCCACCGAGAGGTGTTGAAATCAATGCACAGAGTGAACCCTCTTCCTGCCTGTTTGGAGGCGGGAGAGGAGGAAAACAGACACATATGCACATGGCAATGTACTGAGGCCGGCAAAATTATCGAATTCATTTTCATGTGATTAATTTATGTATTTATTATTGTCACGTTTTAGTCTTGCAAGATCTTGACACCCCTAGTTTACATTGGTATCGGTAATGAAGTGCGGGACAATAACAGAATAATCTGATACGATAAAAATCTGATGACGAAAAAAAATATCGAGCATCTCCAATCACGATTTATTGCTCAATAAAACTTGTCTATCGCTAAATAATGGACTTTTTAGTTCAAGGAAATAAAGCTGATGTCTTTTCACTGAAGTCATTAAATGTAATACTGCCGTTGAACACTTTTATGACAACTGACATAATCAACTGCAAATCACATGCTGCTCGATACAACATACCACACACAAAAAGCTCAAACAAAAAAAATGAACCCCAGGAAAATGCAAGATGTCAAATGCTATGCTGATTTTTCTATCACCTGTGAGAAGGAATGTCTCACTGGAGTTCCTCTGTGCCCTCAATTCACACCTTCAATAAAAGCAACGATGCAGCCAGCATGAGTCATGCTTCCAAATGTAACACCCCCCCCCCACACACACACACACACACACACTCGTTTGACAGCATGGGGGGGATCTAAATCAGAAGGTAAAAATGTATAATCTGCAGATGGAGGAATCACTGTGCATACACAATGGATTTATATTGTGCATACAGTGGAGGAGTTGTGGATGCTCTTTCACTTAATAGTGATAAAACTGGATTGATTTGCTGGATGTACAAGAATTTGGGCCTCAGAATGTGTTTATTCGATTATTATTGAGTTACATTACAATCTGTTCCTTTAAACAACTAATGGTAACATATGCTAGCCGATGGTGTTCTTACTGTATATTTTGGTTTTTTTTTTTTAAATGTAAATTTGAGCCCGTTACAAACTGGCGTCTCGATCCAAAAGTTGATGGTTGATGGCTTCTCAAAACAATATGTGTTCAAAAGATCACAAAAATGCCTTCTCAAAAAAAAAAAAAAAAAAAAAAAAAAAATCAAACCTCACAAAACGGTTGTCGTTATATTTGTCGCCTGGGCGTTCATGTATATGTGACAAAGACACTCGCATCTTCTTCCACTGTGGAACACATACGTAAACAAGGTGAACGTGGCGCTCCGCAGAGGCGACAGTGCGCAGGAATACGCCGGGAGACAAATATATAACGCAGTGTTTTGTGAGGTCTGATTTTTTTAAAGAAGGCATTTTTGTGATGCAAATGTATTTATTCATCTTTTGAACGCGTATCCTTTTGAGAAACCAAACTCTTTACTTAAATGTCCCCAGCAACAAAGCGGAACTACGTTCTTCATCACAGAAATTTGACCAGAACTGGACTTAGGAGACCAAATGGGGGGTAAATCGCTGTTAATGGACTATAATCCTGATGGGGATGTCATACAACTTCATGTCAGAAAATCCAAACAATCCCTTTAAGAGTAGAGTGTATTCTTCCACAGGGCACTGCAACCACCTGTATATTGTTTACCACCTCAGGGGATAACTTCTTGGGCACAGGAGGACTTTTTTGCTTTTGTGTACTTTTTTGCATGATTGATTCAATGCACAAAAGCATTCAATGATCTTGAAAAATACCAAGTCAAAAGTATGTCTGTAGTCTGCAATACTGTCTTTGTATTTACTTGGTATCGGATCCATACCAAAATCTGCAATATTGTCCACCACACGTCATAAATTATTCTACATTTTCTCCTCGCAAGCACCATTTTTGTCCCCGAGCACTGCGTTATCACACTTTGCATTAATCAGTGACTCCACAGTGCTGCACTGAAAACAAATAGAAGGCAATTTTCCTTTCATCTGTCACACTTTAACATACAATGGTCAAAGTCATACGCAAAAAAGGAATATGGCTCCAATACGACGATGCACACAACATTACCAACACCTCACACTGACAGGAGGCCACCTACACAGCAGCATATTTAGCTCTCCTCAGGTCTGCTTCTCAGCACCACCGTGCACACAATGCACTCGTACTTGAAGCCACACTGACAATAACTGCTATTACCCAAACACTCCCCCTCACCCTCCTTCAGTCGTTTCTATTATTACTGTTTATCTTGTGGAGAATTAAATAAACACAACCTATGTTTAATTTGCAAAAATAGATTTTAGGACATTTAAGTCGTGTGGAGTAGCCTGGCCTTTAAAAGTGAAAATCCAGTAGAACGTCAAAGCCCTAACCTTGGTTAGCATCATTAATTCCTTCCAGAAGGCCCGACGCTAACCAAAACGGACTTTAACCAAATCAAAATTCCCCACACAAAATAATGTAAATCCAATTAATCTGTTCCAGAAAGCCAAAAACATTAACACAAAACACATTTTTATAGTTTTACATGCAGAAAACAACTAAAAGGTGGTGGTGGTTGAGCTCGCTGCCACATTGTGTCTCTGGGAGCAATCATGTCTTTAATGAAGGGAAAAGTAACCTTAAACGTTCATTAAGCTTTTCATTCATCACTTATATGCATTTAGAATTTTTTAGGCATGTAAAACTACAATTATAAAAACGTGCTTTGCATCAACCGCTGATGACATCACAGACAGGTGATGTAACTTCCGGTTAATAATTTAAAAAAACAAAAAAACACCGTTGGAATCACGCAGTGTTTTTATAACATGACAAGAAGCGCCATATTGGACGCTCCCTGGAGAATGCACGCAAACCGAGACAAAATTGTGGCGTAAATTTTCAACATTAACCAAAAAACATGCTAAGCAGGGTGAATGCTAACCAAGGTTCCACTGTAATCTGTTCCATAGTCAAGCTGTTGCTTTGTAAAAACCTTTATTAACTGTACAGGCAATGTTTTATGGAACATTAGTACATTAACTATCACACATGACGTTTCTCCCTATATGTGAACTAAGTAGCTGCATGGTGGCCCACGGCCACTAGGGGTGCCCCAAGACACTTACATCCTCAGTATATTGTTTGTATAGTTTTTTTGCCCTAACTTTTGTCTTTTTAATGTCTTTTTCATTATTTTGTTCATTGTCCAAAAACAAAAACATGTCTCCAAAAATTCAAAAGGTAAACATCAATCGGTGTTTAAAGCAAAAAAAAAAAAAAAAAACTGTATATAAAACATCCGACAACAGAAGTGGTGTTGAAATATAAAAAGAACTGCTGTTATTTTTTTAACTTAAAATAGTTGACTATTGTTATGTATGACCATATTTATACATAAGCACAGTATTGTTTTTACATGCTGGGAGACTATAGGCCATACTATAAATGCTTGACAGTTTCAGTTTTTCAAAAACGTATGGGTTCTGTTTTTTTGGGTTTTTTTTAATAGTGGTATCGAGAATGGTGGAAATTCAAAGGCATTTGTATCATCTCCTCAACTGGAAATTTATTATTTCTTTGGCCAAAACTTGGTTGGGTTAGAGTATGTTTAGGTTTGAGTCAGACTTTCTGGGCCAAATAATGACTAAAACCAAGGTTCCACTCCACTTCAGGTTTAAAGACAACTGGCGGATAAATCCAGCTTAGGTCCCCAAGATGTCTAGAACCGCCACTGCTCACATAATACAACAGCCACTTTCATACATTTCGTACATTATAGTTATATAATGTACAGTATCTCATTTATTTTGCATTGTGTAAAACTAAGACCGGAACAAACATCGAATTAAAAACCACCAAATGATTACAGACCCACTATCCACCAGTCTGTGTTTTAAGAGAGAAGATAACATCGTTGTTTGATGTGTGTGGTAACGAGCACCGTGCTACCTTGCATGAATTAACTTGACCTTGTGCACCAAACAAAAATGCACTCAATAGCATCATCAAACCGTTATGCATTCCCACATAGCATCTCTTGGGACTAAATATGAGGTTAAAGAAAAGACAGTATAGTAGTCTGTGCAGTGTTGGAGAAAGATGGCGCGTTCAAGGACTGCTTGCAACAGACAACAAACAACTTTTTGCGGCCACGGAATTTGGCTTAATCTATGGTAAGTACAGTAAGTCTTTGTTTTTTACTTCTTTGAAACGTCGATGATGTCATCGTAAATATTTGCCCGGTTACTTGATGTACCTGTGTGACAGCAAGTAATTTGGCTTCCTCCGGTTCGCCATTTAATTTGATGTTAATTTTGACAACAAAAGCGTACTTAAATGGTTCAAATTTAACATAATGATAACTATATTATTATTTAATGCAAAAAAAAATGTCACGGACCCCCAACCTAGTGACCCCAGTTTGAAAATCCCTGCTCTGAAGGTCCCAACTCTCATGCAGTCTTCTTAAAAACCAAAAGGGACTAGATCTTGACAAGAGCGCTACACAGATAATGTACATGCTCCACTTAACACCTCTTTCCAATTCACTGCAGCCACAACTCCTAGTCAATATATGCGATCTTCTGATGTAGTTTGTAGTAGCCGTAGTATCACGAGTGGTCACCATGTTTACAATGACCTCATCAGCAGTAATAATGCTGACTGAGCGGTTTGCTCCCTGCCAGTGTTACAACATTAGTTCTGTTGTTGCTGTGATGTCATGTTGTCATGACAACCTCCAGGGTCTTTTAATTTATTGTATTTATTGTATAAAAGTGACTGTAGGCAACTTCCTGATGTAGTGATGTAGTAGCAACAGTGGTCACCATCTACCTCTGCTTGCGCTTTAAAATGTTGCGGTTTGTGCCTTTAACTGTAGCACAACATTGGTTCTCCTACTGCTGCGGTGTGCAATATACGTGCTAATAAACAGCCATGTTGTCAAAGATGGCTATGTTCTTTATTTAATTGAGTTGTTATGCTGCCTACCAGCTGCATAAATGGAGTTGAAACAAGTTTAAATGTGACCAAAATTGTTAAGTATTGATTGACAATGTCACTGCCGTATTCATTTTTTTTTTTATGTATTCATTTACAGTGGTGCAGAACTACTAAAAGGTACAGCCTGCGTGAATACTGTAAATTTGCGTTGCCTGTTTGAGAAGAAAAACTGGTTCTAGACCATTTGTTTAAACAAATAGTTACAAATTACATCTGGGGCATAATGTCACCACAATATGAAGTCAAACAGTATGTCTTATGACATTAAGTTGTCAGCTACCTAATAATGCTAACGTGAAATGTGAATTGGAAACTACACTGCATTGTTCTACTTCACTTGCAAGCCTCGTGTGCAAAGTTTGCACTTAATTGACTGCCCACCCCTCCACTACAAACTGAAGTGCAACGTGGACAATGCCAGCAACAAAAAGAAGGCGCCATTGACAAAAAGTGAGGCAAACTAAGTTCGTTACCTGTTCTGCCAGCCTTGGATCAGGTTGGTGTATTTGCTTAGAACTCCTTCCAGCTGTCGCCTGCGACCCTGCTGCTGCTGCAAACTGGTGCTGCTCCCCTGCAAAGCCCCCCGGCCGCCTCCTGCTCCGACGGGGCCGCTATGGGGGCCGGAGCCTGGGCTTTGCAACCCTGTCCGCCCGGGCTTTCTCGACGATGAGTTCCCTCGGTCCGAGGAGGAAGAGTTGCTTCTGTTGGTCCCGGGATGTGGACTGCAGAGCGTCTTGTCCATGCTGGCGACCGGACAGCTGAGGAGGAAGAGGAGGGGATGGGGAAGGATTTCACCAACACATTGAAGTGGAAATTGAGACGGCGTCGACTGGAAGCTCGAGATGTGTCGTGACCGCGCCGTGACGTGGATACGAGCGTCCCCCGTTGCGTTGAAAAGCTGACATCTTCCTCGGTTGTGCAGCTCTCCTCTCTGCAGTGCACGGAGCGTCTGAACTAGAGCGTTCTGGCTGAATGCCACGCCCACTATGCACTCGGCCCCGCCTCCGGAAATGACTGTCCAGCCTTGTGATACACATCATCATAAGAAAATGTGATTATAGGCACAGTTCTGCTGAAAAAAAGCCCACAATAGTAACAGTAGAGGTGGACGATACAATACCAATCCAACAACACAGTGCCAGTGTCGCCAACATGATGCTGACATTTTTTACTTGGACATTTTCCAATTGAATTTGTTCATCACAGAATAAAGGCAACAAAACAACTCATCATTCCAATCATTCCATTTTGCTACATACAATTGTTTGAGCAAAATAAAGCCTAAACCCCTCCTGTGTCCAAAAATGTAATACTTGGGTTTGTTAAACAATATAACAGTAAATATATACCATATTTTTCAACAACACAACAAAAAACACATTTGCAGAGCCGACTAGCCTATTAGGCAATACAGTAATCCCTCGTTCATTGCAATTAATTGGTATCTCACCCAACTGTGATAAGTGAATTTCTGCGAAGTAGGATTCCTAATTTATAAATCAAATATTTTCATAGTTAGAGCATTAAAAACCTGTTTACAACCTTCTATATATGTTTTTTAACATTCTTAGAGCCCTTTACACATTAAATAACACCCCTATAGTCACCTTTACACTCCCATTACCCAATATAGTTGACATAATATATGTGTAAGACATAAATAAGACATAATAATTTTTTTACTTCCTGTTCTGGACAGTACAGTACTTCCTGCAGTGGCTATGCATCATCAGTGTAACATTACTGACACCTAGTGAGCATTGTAGAATACTACATATCACATTATGTATGAATGTGTTTTCTAAATGACTTATATTTCTACTTTACTTAATGTAGACATTTTTATGCTTGAAGACACAAAATTTGAAGCACAAAGAGGCGAGGGATTACTGTGCTACCAGTGATAACAAATAAGTATGATTTTGTATATAGTTTTGCATATAATTGTACATAGGTAGTACAGTTATTGTATAGTACAAATGTAGCTTATATAGCGTTAGAGAATTGCTTGATGTTGTTGTATTCATAATTGATTACTATTATTACTATTTATTCACTTATTCGCTGCATTTTTATTTTGTGGTAAGGTTATTTATATTGACATGCATTGCACGGTGGTACGGAGGTGGGGTTCACCTTTGTTGATCGCTTGTATTTAATTACCGAATAAATGCATGATGCAAGAAACACTTAAATACGCACCATTACTTGCTAAATATAGCGACCATGTCGCTTAATTGTCAACATGGCTCTCTTCAATGTATGAGGTGTGTTATAAAACAGGACCAGTGACCAAAGGCAATGAGCGTCAATAGAACGGCGGTCATTAAAGGTGTGGACAAGTCCGAACAGCTACGTGGGTTGATCTGACAAATCTTTAAGTAAAGTTGATCAAATGTAGAATTACTAAACATCATCAAGTAGAAAGCAGCTGTACATATGATAAGTTTATATATTTAAAGAAAAAAAATCAACTATTTCAACTTTTTCTCATTATATTTCCTATTTGTACACTTTTGTTTTTTTAGTTTTCTTAATGATTTTGGGTCACAGAATTAACAAAGTCGATATACACACTTGATCAAAATTTTAAGACCAGTTGAATTGCAAGAATTTATATTGTGCACTGTTGGATCTTAAGGAGGTTCTAAGTAGAGCTTCAAAATCGATATTGCAAACAAGCTTTAAAGTCAAATGGAGGGTTCACCAGATGAGCAAAAGTTTAAAACCACAGCCTTTAAAAGCCAAAATCTTGTGGTTTCAGTGTCATTTTCTGTCAGGTAGTCACACTGTTATGATCTATTTGCATACAAAGGCAAAAAAGCTTTCTCTCTTTGAACACGGACGGATTGTTGAGCTGCATAAGCAAGGCCTCTCACAGCGCGCCATTGCTGCTGAGGTTGGACGCAGTAAGACAGCCATTTGAAACTTCTGCAAAGATCCTGAGGGTTATGGAACAAACATGTCACGTGGTAGACCCAAATAAATGTTACCGGCCCTGAGCCGGAGGATCTGATTGGCAGTCTGTCAAGAGATGGGAAGCCCTCGTCTCCTTCGACACTACAAAATTGCACCTTTGGAATTTGCACGAGAGGATCAAACATGGGACACTGAAAGGTGAGAGAAAGTTTTATTCTCTGATGAGAAAAAAATGCAACCTTAACGGTCTGGATGGCTTCCATCCATCCATTCCTATGAGGTGGCGGACCTCATAGCTTGGTGTCGTGATAACAATCTCCTTCTCAATACAGATAAGACTAAAGAGATGATCATTGACCCAAGAACAAGGGAAAAGGAGCCGCATAGACCCCTGTTTATTGATGAGACTGAGGTGGAGAGGGTGAAAACCTTCAAGTTCCTTTGCACACACATCAGCGAGGACCTCACCTGGTCTCACAACACCCAACAAATTCTGAAGAAGTCCCAAAGGAGACTGTACTTCCTGAGAAGACTGAGGAAATTTGGCATGTCCACCACAATCCTGAGTTGCTTCTACAGATGCACTATCGAAAGTGTCCTTACCGCCTCCATCACTGTTTGGTACGGTAACTGTACAACACGTGATAGGAAGGCACTCCAGCGGGTGATCAAGACCTCACAGAACATTGTTGGGGCAGCCCTCCCCTCACTGCAAGACATTTATAAATCTAGAGTCCTACGCAGAACACACAACCTCATCAAGGACAGCACACATCCACAACACTCATTATTCACACTCCTACCGTCAGGCAGACGCTACAGGAGTTTGAAGTCCAGGACCACAAGGCTGGCAAACAGCTTTTACCCACAGGCCATCAGGCTTCTCAACGAAGCACTCGCACACGCCGCACGCAACACACGCACACACTCATAGCACTTTATTTATTTATTTATTTGTTTATTTGTTTGTTTGTATTATTTGCTTGTATTAATGTCTCTTCTGTTGTTGTTGCTTAATTTATTGGTATATATGTTTATGTGTTTATGTTTCTTATGTTCTTATTCTTTCTTGTGTTTCCTTTCTTTTCTTGGGAGTATGAACAGAATAAGTTTTTCATTGCATGGTATAACTGCTGTTTTACCATGCACATGACAATAAAACTCTTGAATCTTGAATCTGGCATGACAAGGAGATCCCACCTGAGGTGTTTCCCACACAGCACAGTGGAGGGGGTCCATCACGATCCTTCAATGGAACAATGGAGTGTTTGTGAAGGTTGTGAAGGGGCATCAAATGGCAGCTGGCTATGTGGAGATGTTGCAGGGGGCATCCCTCATGACTGAAGGCCCTTGTCTGCGTGGTAATGACTGGCTTTTTCAACAGGACAATGTTGCAGTTCACAATGCCTGCCTGACAAAGGTCTTCTTCCAGAGCAGTGGTTTCCAAACTTTTGACAGTTGTGTATCCCTTCAGACATTTAACCTGACGCCATGTACCCACTACTCCTGCACACTTAAAAAACATACACCATTTTATCTTAATTAACTTGAAATATTGAACATGATTTGTTAATTAATGTAGCAGTAATTCCGGGTCAAAAATGTGTATTTTGCATGGCCACATTTTGATAAAGGTTCACATGAGCACTGATAAATAGATAAGTAATCATACCACATATCGTTTATTCCTTCCGTTTGAATGGGTTGAATTTGAGCTTCACTTTTTTCGTCCACTCACGATGACTATGGCTTAAGTCTGCATATTCATTTAATACCATATTGAAGGGGGAAGTTTAACAATCATGATAAAGCAGTCTCCGAAGCACAAAAATTCAACCAACAATAAAGCCTAATATCCCCACTCACAGTGACAGGTTTTCACCGCTGCGCCTTGCGGGGATTGGAACACCAATATTAAAGGAAATCTTCAAGATTAAACACTCTCACTGCATAAAACAATCATAAAACGTACTTATTTGTTCATATGATGCACACAAAGCTATGAACGACTTCATGCTGTGTCTCCTTTCTGCTCTGTTCTCTTACACTTTTGATCAGCTGATGAAATACTGTTTATAGGTTTATAGGTTGTTTGCAATAAATTGCGTCCTCAAAAATGTTTTGTCTCACTCCCATTTCTTCTTTTTGCATTATGAAGCTCGACTTAGAGCCTCCTTGAGATTGAACAGTGCAAAATGTAAATTCTTGCAATTTTTCAACTGGCCTTAAAGTTTTGATCAGGAGTGTATGTACACTACCCACAAAAAAATTGGGGCTATTCGGCTCATGCCATAAATATTTGGATCGATCCGCCCACCCCTTACGAACCACTAGGTCACGGCGTGTGGCCCAAAATGAAAGATAAATATTTATTGCACTTATAAGCACGACACTTCAACACAAAAAAGACAAACAACTGGGACTAAACAACAATGATTTTAAGGAATACTGTACCAGACAAAAAGCAGTGCAGGCTCTTGCCAGAGACAGTGACTGCATGGAGCAATCGACGGCTTGCCGCTATGAATCTCTGCAGAACACTTAACTAGGCTTAGATAGATTCCCGCTGCTTGTCTGCTGAGGCAGCCTCAAAGCTTCAATCAATATAAGTGAGTAAAAAAAAAAAAAAAAATCCCGAAGCAACAGAAAGAGAAATAGAGTTTGTTAAAAGCCTGCGGGGAGATTCAAGATGGGGTCATCTGCATTCCACGAGCAAACCATTTACACTCACCCTTTAAGATTAACTTTCAATTCCGAGTGTGTATAAATAAGACATACCGGTATCAAGTCATCAAAGTCAGTAAGTGCAGTTTGAATCCGCTAGAACCATTATCTTCTGCCAACACTGGAGCATCGCCTGATCATTAGCAGTAATATTGTGTCTGCTTCATCACCTCCTCAAATGTGTTAGCTTGAAACAGTATGCACTATCACCATTATGAAAGCGCTGTACAGTAATCCCTCGTTTATCGTGGTTAATTGGTTCCAGACCTGACCGTGATAAGTGAATTTCTGCGAAGTAGGATTCCTTATTTATAAAGGGAATATTTTCGTAGATATTGCATAGAAAACCTGTTTACCACCTTCTAAATATGGTTTTAACATTATTTGAGCCCTCTAGACATGAAATAACACCCCTATAGTCACTTTTACACTTGTATTACGCAATATAGTAGACATAATCAGAGAAAATTAGACATTTAAGACATAAATAAGACTCGTGCTCGTGTGTGGTGCTGTAAATGAGTTTGGTGCTAGGGGAGCTGAGTGGACAGGAAGTGACGCAAGGGGTTCAGAGTTGAGTTTTAGCTTGGCGTGGGTTACGGCCGCAACAGTAGCTCGTGTTAAGGATTATTGTGCCTGTTGTAGGAGATTATTCAAACCTGCAATAAAAGCCTGTTGTTCCACGGGATCAAGTCTGGTGCTTGTGTGTCATTACTGTGACATTACTGACACCTAGTAACCAGTTTAGAATACTACATATCATCACAATGTCTTTCAATGCGTCTTTTGAATGCCATTATTATGCTTGAAATTGCTTCATTTAGGCGAAAGAATAGGCTAATAATAGGCCGAATTCAACCACAAATCAGCATGATTTATTCATTAATATATTTTTGAAACATTGAGAGTGAAGCCACGAAATACGAAGCCCGAAGTCACGAGGGACTACTGTAATAATAAACAGATAGCTTATTAAATAATGAAACCATAAATACAGGAGTAAATAGTGACAAAAACATTGTATAATGAACAAATGAACAGAATATATAATTCTATCTTTTATATATTATACCTTTTAAAAAAAACACGATTGCACTGTTGTGTTTGCACACGCCCATATTAGGATAATGCGTTCCTTACTTAATCTGTTGCATTATTTTTCTCCCTCATATTGATATGCTAAATAAACACTCAAAAAAATATAAAACGCGACACTTTTGTTTTTGCTTCCGTTTTTTATGAGATGAACTCAAAGATCTGAAACCTTTTCCACATACACAATATCACCATTTCTGTCAAATGTTGTTGACAAACCTGTCTAAATCTGTGATAGCGAGCGCTTCTCTTTCGCTGAGATAATCCATCCCACCTCCCACCTAAAAGTCTTAGATCTTTGAGTTCATCTCATAAAAAATAGGAGCAAAAACAAAAATGTTGCGTTTACATTTTTGTTGAGTGTACTTACTGTTCAGATGCCTGGAATTTAATTTTCCCTGAGCTCTTGTTGCGGGGAAAAAAAGGTTGCATATTATGCAGTAGCATGTTGTTGTTTGCTTTATGCATGATTTAGCTTACTTCAAAATGTAGCAGATCGATGAAGTTCCGTTGAGGCAACATTCACTTCATCTGGTGCTCCCCTTCTGTTCTTGATCGCCCTGTCATAATACCGGCGTTAAATTCAAATACCAGTCACAATCACATAATTCACATGTGTGCTTTGCTCCATTACATCCATTCAACACTTCAGCTGAGATATGATCTGCTCTTTCTTTTTGTTCTTCTTGAGAGCTGACATATTTTCTTTGAACCCGACACTTACTTGGTGAAGCAACGTGTTTTCCTCTATCTGTGTTTCTCATCTAATGCGTCCTTCATGAATGAACGTGGTGACAGAAGCCAAAACACAGCTGTGTTTTTGCAGAAGCCTACATTAAGAACAGCCAATAGAACTGCTTAATAGACTATAAGGTGGTATCGACCTCGTTTTCTGACAAGGTCAGCAGAGAGAGAGTGTGTAGGGGATGCTTTGCTCAGTGCGAGGCTTAAAGAAGACGGCATGAATATTCATTGAGTTGCTACAGAGAAAAGACTACTGAGCTGCAAATTTAAAGGTCAAATCATCACTATTACAGTTTCCAAATATAACACAGATATGCGGAATTTTACTATTTACAAACTGTACTATCTACATGACCTCCATATCTTTCCATCACGCTACTTCTAAGAATATAACGTAAGGGTAGAGTCGGCTGGCCCATTAAGCATGTTAACCGAATGCTAACTTCGGTTACCGTTTGCCCGGCACGCCAAAATGTTGCCTTGGCCTATGGTGCATGCCTTGTTTTGTTATTAATACATTGTGTGAGTCCATTTGTGTTCTTCATTTATTTTTATCACAAAACGTTCTTTTTATGAGCCTATTAGCTTGCTAATACATGGAAACTGGAACCGGAAGTCAGCTCCATCACATGTCTACGATGTCATCAGTGGTTGTCTCTGTAGTTCTTCACTAACTAACATAGTTGCGTCACAAGTCTAAAAAATGTTGCCACAAAACACATTTTTAGGGCCAGAGCACCGAGAGATAGGAGTGTAAAACTGCTATGTTTATTATTATTATTAATAGCGTGACTTTCCTCACATTTTTGAGGGCCTTAACATGCACAAAAACTCACCAATCTTTTAGAGTGTTTCAGGCCGGAAAAAATATTTCATATTTTGGGGGTTTTGAACACGAACCCCCTAAACTCACTCAGTCGCGCCCCCTTTTAATTAGCCACAGCCAACATTTTCACAGATCTTCACAAAATTTGGTGGAGAAGTCTGTCATGAAAACAGAAAAAAGTCTCAAGAACCCATGTTCCAAAACAAACAGAAAGTCAGTCACTTTTTATCTGAAGCGGCCTCTTTGGGCAAAAAAACAGGGGTCATATTTTGACGAATTGGTCTTAGGGACTTTGACCAAATGAGCCCAAATAAAAATGATACTGGACAGTTGGGCAATGAGATATTGTGAAGCAATTTAGCCTGCACCAGAGGATGTGGGCGGGGCATGGCGGCAAACTTTGATGGTCAACATGATCATTCGCCACAAAACTGTAAACGTTCATAACTTGGCTGCGCAAGGTCAGATCTTCATCATAATTTCTTTGTTCGATGTGATGAAGGCGACACCTTGAAGCTATGCGTGGTCACTTCCTGAATTCGTCTCAGCGCCACACAATGGTGACAGGAAATTACAATTTTAAACAAATAAACAAGTTTCCTTCTAACTGGGGATACTGGTGTTGAGTCTCACGTGCCCACCAACTCTTGTGTGGGGGTGCAAGGGCCCGTTCAACGCTGCTTGCAGCTTTAATTATAGTTTTACAATTAGTTTTACATGCATAAAACAATTCTAAATGCATGTAAATGACACACGAAAGGGATACATGAACATTTAATGTTACTTTTACCTTCACTGAAGACGTGATGACAAAGACATGCTATGGCAACGAGAGCAACACAGCAACACTACCTTTGTGTTTTGCTATGAGTTATTTCTTGAATTCAATAGTGTTTCTCATCTTCTTTGTAAAAAAGCACTTGCAACTTTCTTTGGCTCCATTTTGTTAACATTTTGGTCTTTCTGGAACGGATTAATTGGATTTACATGATTTCTTATGAGAAAAATTGATTCAGGTAGCATCCGTTTCGGTCAGAGTCAGGATTAATGACGCTAACCAAGGTTCCGCTGTATTGTATAATAATTCATTTTAAATGGGGTTTGACAACAAAAAAATAAGAACTCCAATTTTCTGTCAAAATTGACGCAACATACACATTTAGCATTTTTGTATTTTTAAAAATTATTTTACTATTTTCTATTATTTTTATGTAATACAAAATAAATTATAAGGCCATTGAAAATTTTAAAAGTAATAAAAAAAATTAAAAAAATGTATATATATATATATAAGGAACACTTGGAAAACACATCAGACCCCAAAAATGAAAGTGAAAAAATGATGCAGCAGACTGGTCCATTTTGCCAAAATGTCATTGTAGCAACTCAAAATGATTCTCAGTAGTTTGTGTGGCCCCCACGTGCTTGTACGCATGCCTGACAACGTCGGGGCATGCTCCTATTGAGACTACGGATGGTGTCCTGGGGGATCAGATCCACGTGTGTAATTGCCCTCCATCTCTTCATCTGTAATTGATGAACGATAAGGTCATTTTAAGCATTACATTGAATGAACTTTCCTTTAGAGTCTGATTAGAACCAAAGGAGTGGAAAAATGATTGAAAATGATGACAGATTCTGCAAAATACTCGCATCAGCTCAATTATGGCACGACAGAACAAGGACAGGAAGAGCCCAATTAGTTCTCCAAACTTGACACTCACAAGAGGTACCGGCTTGGATCTCCAACTGAGAGCAGAACAGCTTCATTTAAAAGTTATTATTCTGCAACCAGACAGTTCATAAAATGTCATGACTGAACCATCTTATCAGCCTAAAACAAAGCTGTCATGTGCAAAAGCTGTCATGAGGGGTAAAAATAATGTCTTCCTCATATACAACACCAACGTGGTTCGCAATGAAAACAAGATAACACACCTGCTATGACGCAAAACACTGCGATGCCACATTAAGTTCGCTTTTGCTGCTGTTTTGTATAATCGCATAAATTGTCCTAACCTTTAGAGATGGTGTGGAACAAGAGGCGACATGACAACAATAATTAGATGAGACATTATTGACCTTACCATTTTTTGTCCCAATTGTACAAAGGGTATGCCTTTGGGGACTGTCCTGGTTGCGTCCCACTTGCATCATGACGTCATTAAAAGACCAAAAATAATCTACAAAAGTAGAATATGCTCTCCATTTGTTTAACATTATGTCTTTATGACCTTTCTAACTGATGGCAAATCATGTTGCAAGAATAACCTACATAGTATTTTTAAAGCAATGCTTTTGAGACATTTTCCCATCAACGAAAACAAACTGTCCAACTTAGGTTTTCATATGGTTTGATGACCGATGAAAATTTTCGCTACAATTTTGCATCGTTTTTCGTGTAGTATTGCACACAACAAACTACTCCGTTTGACCTGTACTGTCAAGTGTCCAAACAAAGCACCGCACGTGTTGCTGGATCACTGTCCGTGCATTTTTTATTGAGTGTGACTGCTAAACAACCCACCACGGGGCCAAAGAAAGTTCCAATTTGATAAAGAAGGTGAGAAACAATTGAATGAGGATATACGGGAAGTAAAACTATAATTAAAACTATAATTTTTCTCTAAAAAAATTTTGTGTTCGTATTGTTGGGTATCTGGAATAGATTAATTGGATTTACATTATTTCCTATGGGAAAAATTGCCTCGGTTTTTGTACCTTTCGGTTTTCGTCTGACTTTTTGGAATTAATCAATAACAAAAACCGAGGTTCAACTGTATTTACATTAATTGTAAGAAAAAAAATGCCATGAAATCATCATTGCTGAGAATGATAGGAATAGATGGATCAATAGCATGATGACACTTGAGAAATTTGTGCTTTTTATTTTTTTCAATTAAAGATGAGTCATAGGTAACCCTGATATAACCGGGGGCTTTCTGTAGATATTTTGTATTTTCTATTATTATTAATTTATTAAACTTTTTTTTATAAAACAAAAAAATAATAATACAAATTTAAATATACATATTTGGCTCCATCCATCCATCCGTTTTCTATGCCGCTTATCCTCATTGGGGTCGCGGGGGTATGCTGGAGCCTATCCCAGCTGACTTCGGGCAACAGGCGGAGTACACCCTGGACTGCTCGTGATTATTGGCTCATTTTGTTTGTTTATTTATTTATTTTATTATATGATTATTAACCTTTCAGTCTTTAAATTAAACTGTGCCCATCCATCAACACATTAAGATAATAAATTATATGGATGGGATAATTTTATGCACCAATTATCAGGCCTTATATTCCAAAATGTCTCCATGTTCTGCTCCTAATAAGAAGGATCATCTTGGTCCCCTCCAGACACTCATCTGTGCTCACTGTAAATGTAATCAAGGAGCGAAATGGGAATCATGTGAGTATTTTTGATACGTCTCTACTGTGGTTTGATAAAAATGGTCCTTTACAGTAGCTAATTAGTATCCTGATGGAGTTAGGGTCCATTTCTGCCGTTGAAGCAGTCTGAAATAAGTGAAGTCATGCTTTTGTCTAAACTGACTCTTTCCACTCATACTCAAGGACATTAGCATTGATTGTTTTCTGCTCCATTGATTACAGAGTAGAGGAGAAAGTACAATGTGCTGCAATTGCAGATGGTTGGACTGGCTCTCCCTTAATATTAAAAGAATAACATTCACCAATATAAATATTTTTGGTGCACATAACGTGTATTAAGCGTTTACAGAATAATTGCTCATAAGCATTCACACAAAAAGCAAATAGATGCGTTGACAACAATCATACAATATCCGAACAAAGGATCATTTTTGTAGGAGCCACGAACAAACTATACTTCCATTAAAATAACATAAAATGTCAAGATCAGTTCTGTATTAGTTTTATCTATATACATGAGATATCTATATCTATATTCCATGAGATATGTCTGTAAAATATTTTTTTAAGAAGTGTCAAATGCAGTTGTAGTACAATTATTTAATTTTATACTTCAGATACAAAAATTATGTAAAAACACAAGTAACATATATTGAAGCTAATTTAACATATAAATATATACATAAATTATTTACAATAATATTATAAAAACATAAATAACATATTATATTAAATACATTTAATATAATAATAATATTTTTGTTTTTATATTGCATTGTATATAATGTATTAGTTAAATTAAATAACTGCAATTTATTTATGTACTTTATTTATGAATTAAATATATATAATATATATAAATACAAAATTTTATACAATACAAAAACAAAAATAACATATATTATATTAAAGTAAATCTAATATAAAGTGAAAGTTATTTTAATATATTTTATTTATGTTTTTATATTATTATTGTATATAATTCATGTATATGTTAGCTTTAATATATGTAACTTGTGTTTTTATATTATCATTGTACATAATATAATTATTTATTTCTAATGAAATACATTGCATACATTATTTTATTTACATATTATGTAAATATGTATTTATGTATGTATTATTTATATATAAATATTTCTTTATTAAGTTAATTTCATGTATGTTATTTGCGTATTTATATTATTATTGTAAATTATTTATTTATTTATTCTATAAGTAAATACATTACATACTTTATTATTATTTTATTTAATAGATACATATATTATATAGAATAATTATATTAAAACATAAATGACATATGTTAAATTAAAATGTTAACTTTAATCCGAAATAATTATACTGCAACTACACTGACTTTTATTTATTCATATTTTAAGACCACTGACTTTTAATAGATTAACTACATTTCCCACAATCCCATGCGGGCCACCCAATCCAATCACCGCCGCTTCTTCTGGTTGGCTGCATTACACTGTGACTGCCATCGCACAGACGAGAGAAGGAAGTTCACTGCACAAACGCACGCAAGCTGCTCTTCATCGGAGCAGCGACCACAGAGGTGGGAATATGGAGTAGACCATTATGTAGACCTTAACAAGCTGTCCTCTTTCATCATGTTTCCCGGAGTTTTCTATGCATTGCTGGCGGGTTTCTTGGCGGCCGTAGCGTCGTCGTCGGCCAAGCTGTCCCTCGGAACTGACTACCTGAAGGGAGTGTGCGAGATGGGGCTTCGGACTTGGGGCGAGCAGCGGAAATTTCGACAAGCGGACGAAACTACCGCCTGTGACCGGGTGAGACATGGCCGCACCGGGTGGAAGGAGAGGGAAGTTAGGCTACTTAGCATCTCCGCCAGCTGCCTCAGCTTCAGCACCGGTCATAACGACGTAGGCTGCGGACGTGCTCTTGTAACGGGTGACATTGCAGCTGTGTGTTATCGCGTTGTTTGGCACCAAAACGTTGTTTCCTAACGAGGGGTCAGGCTTCGTCTGTGACCTTCACGCGCGTCTTCTTCGTCGCCTTTATTTACAGGCAACTGATTGATTGATTATTGAAATAGAAAATTGACACGCGAGAAAAGGTTATTGTGAACTATTTGCCTCATTTTATACCTAATATAGGGCGGCAAACAAGTGTGATCCTCCACACAAGGAGACATAAGCAATTGAATGCATAATACACGGTTTTTGGAAAGTCGCAGTACACTAATATTTTACATTTTACATAGCAACATAGCATGTTTCAATATGGAATACAGGAGGTACTTATCAGTATGAATGACAAATATGAACACTGTTGAGCGTGACCCGTTGGATGGCTTGGATGTTGCACACTCATCATTTGGGGTTAGGGTTAGGCCACCGAGGGCCAACAACTGAAAAATGAAAGGATGCAAGGGCCACTTTGATATTTTTAAAGCAGTACATTTAAATATGCCAAGAATGCTTAAAATATGCTTACTTGAAAAAAACTGCATCTCATCTTTGTGACATACTGTACTGTAGATTAAGAGTATTAGTATGAACTGCAGTCTTTGCTGTTTTTTTCCAAATATTTCAATTTTCTTCTCATAATATTATAACTAATATTTTGACTTTATTCTATTCTATTCTTTTCTAACTTTTCTCCAACCTAAATTTCCAAAACATACAACTTTATTTTGTTTTGTTTTTCATAATATTACTATTATTATTCATATTTTTTAAAGTAAAATATTTATTCTTTAATATTTCAACACTAAAATTACATTATTTTTCCTCACAAAATTTAGTTTAGTTTATTCTCATAAAATTGCGACTTAGTGCTCGTTAGAATACAACTTTTTTCTCTTAATATTTTGACATTTTCCCATAAAATTACAGCTGTTTTTTCCACTTCTGCTGTTGTTGTTTTTTTAAATGTTCTTCTCGTAAATTTTCTTCTCATAATTCTGACTTTATTCTCGTGACATTATATCTTTTTCCACAACCTAGTTTTCCAAAAAATTACAACTTTGTTCTTTTGTTTCTCATAATACAAATAAAAACAACATCTTTTTTCTTTGATATTTCAACTTTATGCAACTAAAATGATTATTTTCCCTCATAATATTACCTTATTCTTGTAAAATTACAACTTTTTCGTGTTAGATTACAACTTTTTGTTTATATTTTGACTTTTTTTTTGTCAAATTACTGTAGATTTTTCCAGTTTTGCTGTTGTTGTTTTTTTTTTATTTTTCTTGAATGTGCTGTGGGCCTCGGGCAGCAAATGGCCACTGGGCCGAACTTTGGACACCCATGGTTAACATATTATCCGATACTGGTACAAAATGGGTACTTTTCAAATGATCCTCATGGTAACAAACTAGTCCGTTTGCCCTGTCCTGTGTCGTTTTGCGAAATCGAGTACCCAAACAATGCAGACCTGCTGTCTGTGCATTTTTTATTGAGTCTGACTGCTAAATAACCCACCATGGAGCTCAAGAAAATTTGATAAAGAAGGTGAGAACCACCATTGAATTGATCTCGCCAGGACGTATGGGAACTTCCATGTATTTGCCATTTATAATTATTTTTGCATTGTTTTCTGCATGCAAAACTATTATTATTATTCTCTATAAAATGTATTTTTATGTTCATATTTTTTGGTGACTGTAAAGGATGAATTGGATTTCCATGGTTTCCTATGGGAAAAAATTGCCTCGGCTTTCATTGAACCTCTTGGAACAAATGAATAATGGAAACCGAGGTTCCCGCAGTGGTAGAATAAATGAATCCACATCTCAACTGATGTGATGATGTCATGTTCCAGCTCCATATCCCTCTGAGGCTGCTGTGCGGTGGGCTGCTTTTCACCTGCAATGCTGTGATGTGGACCTTCCTTGCCAAAGCACTCAGGTACTCCTCCTCTTCCACCCGGACCACTGTGACCACCACTGCCTCCAACTTCGTATCTTCCGTGAGTCGCAGCCTCTTTTTCTCTCACACACAAATACACACATGGAAACAGTTACTTGGCTTTTTTGTTTTCTCATTCATTTTAGACAGTATTCTTTATATGGCTACTCTCTGAGCAGCTATAATGCTTGGCAACAAGAGACCAATGGATTGCACTGGACTTCATAATACCTACTGTATATATGGTGTTTCGTGGTTATTATTATTATACTTACAGAAAGTTAAAGAAAAACCACAATATTCCTCCACAATGCATCTACAGCACAGTGCAAAAGTCTTCGGTTGCACTACCTTTGTTGTTTACAGCGATGTGCATAATGCAAAGCATACAACACAAATTATTTTTTTGTAAAAGACTGGCACTTAAGAAAAACCCATTAGGTTGTGGTGAGAATCTGCATAAAAGTAAAGATTTCCCTACCTTCCGCACGCTACACTTCTCCACGCTCTCCCACTTCCTCTTCCCGTCATGTGTTTTTTCTCTCCTGGTCCCTGCCGAGCTCTTATCAAATGCACTTCTGCCACCTAGTGGCTGTTTTTATGGCATTAAAATTGCTCTGAAGCTGAGCACATCAATGGGGAGCTGCGTCATCACCTCTGTCAGCCTCTTGCACAAAAACACGTAAAAGACATATAAAGACGTTGTTGGGATCGGGCGTTCAGGTTTATAAAAACGTATAACTACAGTATGTATTTGGTATTGAATGAGTTAAATGTGCAAGCAATGGCTAGTTTTGATTTCAGTTATGTCGCCAACCTGAGGGATGGATTTTCACCATTTGAGTCATGGGAATTTATTGTGGTTTTTTTTTCCCGCCGAAGGCTTTCCTGGGCCAGCTGATCTTTGGTGAGGCCCAGATAACACTGTGGTGGGTCGGGATATCCCTGACCTTCTCCGGCCTCCTGGTGCTGCAGAGGATCTCTCCGCAGGATCGACAACAGAACGTGATCAAGGATGAATGAGGGCGTGTGTCTTGTCTCCGCAAAGCTATGTTCAGCCTGACTGGCGATTCTTTGTATGTTTTCAGTCATTCAGACTTCCCATCCCGCCAAAGAAAAATAACAATTACTTTTGTGTACACTGATGAAAAGTTTGGAACACAGGTCAACAGGTAGAGTAAAAAAGTTGAATGTTGTTCCAAGACGCATTTAACCTAAAAACACTGTTGCAAAAAAAACTTAAAAAGGTGAAAAAAGAGCTAAATGGCGTAATTTAAGGAGAAGAAAATTTAACTGAACACAAAGCTGATGGAAGCAACCTTCAGCTTGGGAGACGACCACTCTATCACCTGAACATGCCGCCCTCGATGCCTCTGCTTCTAGGTCTACATTTTTCCATTGGGAATACCAACTGAAATAATCTGTTCCCGACTCAAACCGCCACAAAACCCATATAAACAGCAGCTGCAGTATTTTAAGCAACATTTTCAACATTCTTAGTTTTCATATAAGTGTAATCAGAAGTTAATTGCTCTTAGGGATGTCCTGATCCAATATTGAAAACGAATATCAGGCTGATATCAGGAAAAAAAGCATAAAAAAAACCCTGATTATATCGGCCTGCATCTAAAACGTCCGATATTGGCACTCCGATACAAGCAGTCGATTCCAGACTCCGCCGCAGCACATCTATCCAGCGGCGGCCGGATAGAGCCCACGTGATCACAACAACAGGGTGTGCTAACGTGTTAAGCAAGGAGTAGGAGTGACGTCGTTACAGCTGAGTGCAACACTTATCATGCACAAGTTTCCCGTGGTGGCACAGAACCGGGGAAGTTTAATACAAAAGTCATCGTGCATTTGAAGCCGCGTTACATGAGAAACTCCCACGGGATGACAAAAAGTCATTAGCTGCAACAGAAAACATGTCGGTGGGGAGTAAAGTCAGGTTTAAATGCTTCATTGAGCACCTCGAACCTCGCTATATTATGCCTAGCTGCCACTACATTGTGGATAAAACTATGCCTCGTATGGATAAAGGAATAAATGGGTCCGTTTTTCTCATACTGTTGCTGATTATTGTTCTCTGTTTGAATAATATCTCTTGATCAAGCTTATTCTAACATTCCACACTACATAATAAATAATAAAAGTATGACTGGTCCGTGCTGATATCGGTATTGGCCGATATTCCAGGTTGCAATATCAGTATCAGCTCAGAAGTGAAATGGTTGTATTGGGACACCCCTAATTGCTATTAAATAATATTTTAAAAAAATATAATTAAAAATAAAATTAAAATAATATTAAAAAAAAAAAAAGAAGTCAACAATTAATTGATGATTAATCGATTATCCAATTAATCAACAACTATTTTGGTATTCAAGTCATTGTATGTAAATATATTCTCATTTCAGCCTCTCAAATGTGATTTTTTGAAAATTTCCTTAGTCATCCATGAAAGCAGACACCTGTTATCTTTGCGTTTTAGGCAAAACAAGATATTCAGACAAATCAGCTTTGTAATTTTACAAGAATAAAGTCACCATATTATGGGGAAAAAAAATATTTTGGAAGCGTACAGTTCAGATATAAAAGAACGCAACGACGTTATTTTTTTTTTCAAAAGCCGTAATATCGTGAGAAAAAAACTAAACAAGGAATAAATGTGCAATTAGTTTGGGAACAAATGTATTACATTACGAGAATAAAGTCAAAACATTTTGGGCTAAAGTCAAAATATTGTGACAAAAAAGATTCACGAGAAAAAAATCATTTTTTAAATGGAAAAATGTGCATAAAAGTGTAAAGTAAGGAGAAAAATAATAAGCTATGTCATCTATGATACAAAACTTCCGATGGAGGCTGTTTTTTTTTCTTTTCTTAGCATATCAACATGGGTTGCTTCACAAAATGTTGGTTCATCCTTTTTTGTTTTTTTTAGTATGTAGCCCTCGCTGAAAATTTTTTGGCCACCCCTGGTCTAGGGTCTAACCGATTACTCAATTAATCGACCACGAAAATAATCGTTACTTGCAGCCCTACTTTAATTACTTATTAGCTGAGAAAAATGACTTAATTTAAGAAGCGAGCACTAAGGTTTCTTTGTTATATAGATATTAAGGAACACCGATAAACTAGGTAGTTTGTGTTAGCTTAGCTAGTTTGACTTTGTTGTTTGTTGCAATTAGGCATGGGCAGGTTAGGTTACCGGTTTCAAGGTATGTCACAGTTTGAAAACCACTTAAATTGTGCGTCATACCGTTTCTACGATATGAGATAAAGTGGAGGTCCAGCGCGGCCACTATGAAAGTACACTGTCACGTCCTGTGTTATTCCTCGCGGTCGGAACCGAGCTTCAACTTGTTGGAAAGTCGTTAGCTGCCTCGTTAGCATTGAGCGGCCGCGCTATTGTCGCCGTTGTTGGGCGACTTATTACTCACGCCGAGGGTCACCAAATGTGGAGACGTGATTCAGAAGGAGACAGGAGTGGAGGATAAGTGGGATAAAGCATTTATTCTCCACTGAAAAACAAGCGACAACCACTTAACAACGTCTTCGTTGCTAACAACAATTACACGACCCGGAAACGGAAGCTTGTGGAAAAGTACAACCAGCCATCATGAAATAATAACGTAACATTATTTTTTTTTCTATTCTATTTTCTATATTTATTTATGTTGTGACTTTAAGTCACTTCAGAGCATTTATTTGTATTTTGCATAGTTTTTTATTGTTTACTAAGAACATTTGTATTGTCTTGTGACTTGAGTTGCAGATTTAGCCACAGTAGACTGCATTGAGAACAGCATTTTATTTATTATTTATTTAGAAAAAAAACTTATTTTTTTGTTATTTACTTTAAATACATTTGTTCCACTTTCATTGTGTTCTATCATATGGTTTAAAAATGAGTGTTTTGACTTGGCTTTTTTCTCTTTTCAATAAAGATATTTCAAAATAACACATTATAGAGCTGGAATTATTAGGGATGTCCGATATTGGCTTTTTGCTGATAACCGCTATGCCCATATAGTCCAACTCTCAATTTCCGATTACGATATCAACGGATACCGATGTGTGACATCACATATCTCCTGTCGTGGAAGGACTGGACTGGACTTATTATCTTATTATGTAGTATTATTATTTATGATGTATTATTGCACTGCACATTTGACGTGATCTGTTCCGTATTTATTCATTTCTTTTTATTCTATTTTCAGATTTTTCTTATCGCTCATGTCTTGCCTTGGTTGTTTTATTTTGTGATTACGTTCATTATGACGTTTTTGCAGAACTACTGGAAATGTGAATTTCTCTTGGAGAAAGTATCAGTCTTTACACACCTGTGAAGCTAATGGATACAGCATCAGCAATTAGCTTCTCGACGTGTCTGTAAACAACATTGTGCTACTCACGTAAGCAAACATCTGAGAAATTCTTGCGATTGGGTATGGCAAAGTGTGGCCAAGGAGTCTAGCCCGCCACGTCTGCCGCTATTTCCGCGTTTTTTGCGTTATTAGCGGCGTTTTTCCAACCCATCACGTCCTGCCACCCCGAACACGGTTCAAGTACAAGCATCCGCTGCGTGTGGACTTTATGACAAGTGGTTTTGCTGCTGCAGCAGTAAAGTATTAACTTCACGAGGTAGCAAATTCAGCAATGTTTTGTGACTTTGGTGCGTAAAGGGCTATATCCGCTTTCATTATAGGGAAAAAAAACATACCGAAATTGCATTTTTATGCCAATATCAGGCTGATAACATCGGTGCGCCGATATGATCTGACATCCCTAGTAATTATAATATGAATCGTTATATTTATGCCCGAGGTTATCATACAGAATACAGAATCTCATACCGACCGACCCATGCTTAGTTAAAGCTTTGTTGTGTTACAAGTAATTGTAACACTGCAAACATAGAAGATGGAGTTTTTTGTACAAGGTTTCAACATAAGACCATGGCACCCACTGGGATTTGAAGGCATCTACCAAGTAACCTCAATTCAAGCCAAAGCATGTGACATCGCTCTACCAGTATCTGTGTTTAATGTGTCTGTCTGGAAGCACACACTGTATGCTTTACAATACTTGACTAATGTGTTACCCTATTGATATTAGTGATTTATATTTCCTCTAGGGATGGGGCCGATCTGATCCAGTTCCGATATCAGCAAACGTAGTAGTCTCCACACATGCATCGCAGCCGTCCGCCTCACTCACGCCACACAAAACAGTCGGACATTTACACAACACACAACTTATAGAGTCACTTTAGTATCATACTTGCCTGCAGAGAGGAGTTTATCAAAGCCTCATAAACAACAATAATGATGCACTTAGAATTTTGCGGCTTCACTCTATCATGGCTTTTCAAAAATATATTAATTAATAAATCATCGCTGTGCATATTTAAGCAAATTTTACATATTTTTGCTGAAATTACTAACATCCAAATATAAGGCATTCAGAAGATGCATTCAAACGTGAAGATGTGTTGTACTGTACACTGGTCACTAGGTGTAATGTTACTGTAATGTTCGATGAGACGCACAAGCACCAGACTTGATCGCCGGAACAACAGGCTTTTATTGCAGGTTTGAATTATGTCATAACAGGCACAGTAATCCCTAACATGGTGTGTTGTCGTGGTCATAGTCCACGCCAAACTGAACTCTAAACCTTCTATGGGGAGGTGGGGAAGTATAGGGGTGTTATTTTATGTCTAGAGAATAATGTTAAAACCTGTATTCAGAAGGTGGTAAACAAGTTTTCGAGGCTCTAACTGAAACTATTTTGTGGAAATTAACTTATCACAGTCAAGTCTGGAACCAATTAACCACGATAAACGAAAGATTACTGTAGCGACAAATCTACGGCTTGTTAATACTCAAAAAATATACAAATGTAGGCCAATTCGACATATTTTTAGCCTAAATTAAATTTAGATTACTGTAATGTGTGATGTTAAGACATCCGAGTATCTGTGAAGCCGTGAACGTGTCAGGCTGAGCACTTGTGTGTGTGTGCAACGCTGCATGTGCGTAGACAGCTACGTTCGCTGATATTCGTGTAGCGTCATTTGCTGTTATTCTGTTGGCGCGGTTGCATATTAAAGCAGTGTTTAATAACATAATAATAATCACATGGGTTACTGTTGTGGCGATAGCCCACAACAAGCTAAAACTCAACTCTGAACCCCCAACGTCACTTCCTGTCCACCACACCAATTCTGTGCCCCTACAAGGTAAACTGTCTTAATGGCTTATTTTCTCTGATGATATATTTACTGTATTGGGGAATATAAAGGTGACTACAGGGTGTTATTTCATGCCTAGATGGCTCCAATAATGTTAGAAAGCATATTTAGAAGACTGTAAACAGGTTTTCTATGCCATAACTACAAAAATATTGTGCTCATAAAGAAGAAGCAAATATCATCGATAAACGAAGGAAAACTGTACTGTACTGTACTGGTATTTTTCTTGCTAATAATTGCTGCTGTGTACCATTTGGAAATAAAGTATGCTACAACTACATGTGATGCTGATACATACCTGTCAAACTCGGCGCCCTCCACTTCTAATAGTTTGCCGTTTTTTACTTTTACGGGTAAAAAAAACCAACTTTCCGGTTCTTCCGGAGCAGCAGCACAGCTTCCGGCCAACATCGGTGTCCCACATCCTGTAGCGGCCTTCAAAATAAAAGAAGAACCCCAGTAGTGTAGTATATACAGTATATAATAATAGACAGTCGGGTCTTTACGCTACTATTTTATTTTCAAATGCAAATACTGACAAGTATGTACTAATAACTGATGCTTTTGTATTTCAAAACGTTTGATGTCTTAATAGGAGAAATCCATCCAATGTGAACATCTTTATTGTAATACTCACCGGCCACTTTTTTGCATTCAGTACAAATGCAGTATCAAATATTCTGCCCTTATAAAGATAATGGAATAATTGAAACTGTCAGACATGTTTTTCTAATATTTTGGTCACTTTATCATAAGACGAGCAAAATCATCAACATAATAAAGAATAAACATTGTCTTTTTCATAGACACATGGGAGTATATTTTATATCTATTTGAAGGCATGGATTGAATCTCATTAACGGCAGCTGTTGTTCCTCATGATATGTCTGCTAATGACCTCACAACGAAACGGTAAGAAAATAAGCCCTAATTATACATTGATAGGGCATTTCTAAACGGCTGCAATGTTCTTTTAGCAGTCCTGCTTCTAGAATGGCCTCTGTAACTGACAGCATCACGTATCCCCACATGACGGGTTGAAAAAAACATTATTTTATGTATTTTACAGTTAAATTAAATAAACAGCTCATCTGACATGTTTATTTCATTTTGTCGGTGGGAAGATGTGTGCGCGTGTGTGAGGGGAGAAAGTGATATGGACACCAACATTGAGCTCGAAAGTCCATAATATTGTCATAAAAAGCAACTTACCACATCAAGCTATTGCAGTTTAGATTAAAACTGGCCCTTTGTAATTTAACACATAAACACACATTTTCTACTGCTAAATGTTATCCAAATGAATGATGACTGCACACCTCTCTCAAGTAATATGCATAAAAAAACGACACAGTCTCTACATAACTTTATTTCTCTCGTTTCAACAAATACATTATAAAAGCAAGTCCTACATGGAGTACTAAAATATATTCATGACAGACTGAACTGAATAAAGGAGACAGCTGGTGTTATTCCTGTAAACTCGATTGCAGACTGCAAACCCACAAAATCATCATAAAAAAAACAAGGTATTGCATTTTTAAACTGTGACTTAGCCGCCCCCTTTATATATAAAGCACTCAAAATTGGCAACATGCAAGTTCAAATAAAAATGTTCCTTTTTTTTAAAGTTAGAATGATCATCATTGAAAGATGGCCTGTATCACTCAGTTAAATCACACAGAAACATCTTTTCAGTCGGAACTCTTCAACATTTCATGCTGTAAGGCTTCTTGTTACATGTGGTTAGGCTTCGGACTTCAACATAGGACCACGTGTTCGCATACTGACATCATTTGAGTGATTTCATGACACTATCTGAGCTGTTATTAAACGTGTGCTTTCTCCCGTGCAACAGTATTTAAATTACTGTGCAAAAGGCTTGGACCGCATTGGGCTTTGCTGTTTGAATGGTGGTAAGCGTCTGAGGTAAAGATACAGTTACACCAGGGGTGTCCAAACTTTTTCCAGTGAGGGCCACTTTAATATTGTGTGAACCAACAGAAGTGATGTATATTTTACGAAAAAATTGCATCTCAGCTTTGTGACATACTGTAAGTGAAAAAGCAATATGATTAGGATGAACTTCCGTCTTTGCTCTTTTTTTCCCCCAATTTTTGCTGTATTTTCCAAATATTTCAACTTTCTTCTTAAATAATCTTCGTAAATGCCCTTTTCCTAATATTAGGACTTTATTCCAGTATTTTGACTTTATTTCCATATTATAACTTTTTCACCAACCTAATTTTCCATAAATTACTACTTTATTTTGTTTTGTTTCTCATATTATGTATTTTTTCAATATTTCTCTATGCTACCAAAATGACATAATTTTTCCTCAAAATATAAAGAATTTATTCTCGTAAAATTGCAAAAATTTTTCTCATTAAAATATGTAATTGTCTTGTAAAATTAGAGCAATTTTTTTCTATTTCTGCTGTTTTTTGTGGGTTTTTTTCCAACTGTCAACTTTCTTCTTGTACATTTTCTTCTCGTAATTATGACTTAATTCCCATAACATTTTGACTTGATTCTCATAACTTTGTTACTTCCGCAACTTCATTTTCCAAAAATTACAACTTTCTTTGTTTTTTTGTGTGTTTCTCATAATATTACGACTTCAAAAAGAACGTTTTTTCTTTCATATTCCAACTTTATTCTACTAATATGACGTTATTTTTAGTAACGTAAAATTACACCTTTTTCCTCATTAGACTTTTTCTCTGAATATTTTTACTTTATTCTTGTAAAATTACTGCTGATTTTCCATTTTTAGCGGTTGTTTTCTGTTGTCTTGTTAAATTCTATTTTTAGAAAGTGCCGCAGGCTAACAAAAAAAAAAAAAAAGCAGTCCGCGAATCGCCCCCGGGCCGCACTTTGGACACCCCTGATTTACAGCATCAGTGGAGCAGGAAGTAGCTCGCTAACTAACAAAACAATGGACAAACAAACAGCTGAGTCTCGGCGGAGGTCTCGACTCTATTCAGTGATCAATAAATGTCAGCGTTGCTAATGGAACAAATGTAATTGGTGCCGCAGACATTCGCATGGGGCCGTACATTGGGTACACTGCTGAATATTCTTCTCCGAGTGAGCATTATGATCTCTGATGGAGTTAATCCATCACTTTTTTCCTGTCCAGCAAAAAGCCAGCTGTTTTTTCACAACGGCACCATCACTGCAACTGCCCACCACCAAATATCACACTCTGGCGCTGTTAATTCTCCCAAAATACAGCATTTTTTTGTAAAAATCTGAGACTCTCAAGTTATATTTCCTCCAATAGTACCCCTCCATCCAAATAGACAAAGTGCACTTAAGTGGCTTTCCCCCTCGTAATAAAAATCACAGGCGATGCCGCAACACGACAGTTAACAGAGCAGACATGGTATCTGTAAAGCTGATGTTGAAGGCGGACTAAAAAGACAACATTTCAACTGGGGTTGGGGCCAAACTGATTTCCAATACAACCTGCTGAGATTTCCCATCCATGAGCCACGCCAGTGCTTTAATGTCAGCAAACGTACTGTATGTATTTTCCGTCGCCCTTTTTTTCATAGTTTGGCTAGTTCTGTGACTTGAACGAGTTGAGTTTGTGACGCAGTGAGGTACACAAATTGATGATACAGAGCATACCGGACGCTTTTTGTTACGTAATACTTTCTAAGCCTATGTCTCTGTAAGTAATGTGCGCCTGGAATGATACAATACCTGTGCAAATTAGGACACTTGTATAGCCTGTATAACTTGTATAGCACATGTATAGCTTGGAGATTGTAGCTGCTGCTTCAGCCACTGACTACCTACACACACGTATGAATTTCAGTCAATTTTACTTCATTTGTGAATACAAAAATGAAGTTTTGGTGTTAAAATACAGCGGTGTGATACGTTTGTTCACACCAGAATGCATCCAAGTGTCTTCTTCGAGAACATTCTGACATTTATTAAACAGGTAAGTTTTTATTGTATCTATATACTTTTTTAAAAATCTGACTTATTTGGTTGGTTTTGTTGGTGTAAACATAGGAGCGGAACCTCCTCACTCCTTAAAATAAATGCTCTCTGATGATAGCTCCATTATAAATAGCGGTAAATGTGACTTATAGGCCAGTGTGATTTATGTTTTTTTACTAATAACAACTTATAGTCCGGAAAAAACGTTAGCTAGAAGAGTATCAGTAAATACACACACACACACACACACACACACACACAAGCGCTCCACCTGGACACATTCACAGCCACACAAAAAAGTCCGACATCACAAATTCTTAACACAAACCTTCCGGGTGGCTACAATATCATACTTGCTGGTACAGTCATGGCCAAATGTGAGAATGACACAAATATTAATTTTTACAAAGTCTGCTGCCTCAGTTTTTAGGATGGCATTGTGCATATACTTCAGAATGTTGAATGGCAATTAACAGCAAAGTCTTTGTCATGAAAATGAACTTAATCCCAAAGAAAACATTTCCACTGCATTTTAGCCCTGCCGCAAAAGAACCAGCTGACGTCATGTTAGTGGTTCTCTGGTTAACATAGGTGAGGGTGTTGGCCCAAGATAACTCTGTCATCCTGACTAAGTGAGAATAACAGACTGGAAGCTTTACAAATTAAAAAAAATAAAAAAAGAGGGCAGTGCTTGAAATCTTTCTTTTTCCTCAGTTACCTGCAAGGAAACGCGTGCAGTCATCATTGCTTAGCACAAAAAGGTCTTCACACGTGAGGATATTGCTGCTAGTAAGATGGCACCTAAACCAGCCATTTATGAGATCATTAAGACCTTGAAGGAGAAAGGTTCAATTGTTGTGAAGAAGGCTTCAGGGCCCAAGAAAGTCCAGCAAGCAAGAAAGTTGATTGAGCAGTGGGATCAGGGCACCTTTGAGCAGCACTTGTTCAGGAATGGTAGCAGTAAGACGGTCTTGTTGTGTCAAGAAGGGCGCTTAGAAGCCACTTCTCTCCAGGAAAGACATCAGGGACAGACTGCTATTCTGCAAAAGATACAGGGATTGGGCTGCTGAGGGCTGAGAAAAAGCCATTTTCTCTGGTGAATCCCCTTTCTGTTTGTTTGGGGCAGCCAGAAAAAAGCTTGTCCAGAGAAGAAAAGATGAGCGCTACTGTCAGTCCTGTGCCACAGTAAAGCATCCTGAAATCATTCATGTGTGGGGTCGCTTCTCAACCTTCTCACAATTTTACCAAAGAACGCAACCATGAATAAATAATGGTACCAAAACAGCCTCCGAAAGCAACTTCTCCCTACCACCCAAAAAACAGTTTAGTGACAAACGATGCTTTTTCCAAAGGCATAAGTGATGACTAAGTGACTTGGGGAACAACACAGTAACATAGTAACATCTGACAAAAAGATACAGTCTAAAAACAATAAACTTTGTGAAAACCAATGCTTGTGTCATTCTCAAAGGTTTTGGCCACGTCTGTGGGGAGAGTTTTTTTACATCCTCATATAAAATCAACAATCAAGATAATGTAGCAACCAGGCAGTTATGTACTATGTTGTCGTCCGAAGGTCTGTGCAGCCGTGAACGCGTCACGCTGAGCACTTGTGCAGCGCTGCATGTGTAGAGACAACTATGTTTGCTGATATTCTTCTGGCTACATTTGCTGATATTCTTTTTTTAACGTGGTTGCATATTAAAGCAAACACAGCTCTGGTATCTGAATTGTATCGGTATCGGAAGACATCCAAATCAGTTTGGTTGTAAAAAAAAAAAAAAAAAAGTCAAATAATCACCTCCCCGTTAATAGAGGCCTTCTTCTTTCTGAAGGTGAGTAAATAAATGCCAGTATGAGGAAATACATTCCTGTCAATAAAAGGAAATCCACACATAAAAATCTTCCTTTGCCTTTCATTGCACACAATATGCACTTGATGCCTCTGTCCAATAATCTAAAAGTCATTCAGTGTTGGGTTGAAATGTTTGCTTTCATTGTTGTTGCAGGAAGACAATGATAGAAGGTGTGCACACACTCACCAATTTAGTGGAGCTGTCGCTGCAAGTTTGCAAAGCTTTTGTGACGTACCTTACTCATGGGACGCAGCAGCAACAGGGATGAACCACAGTGAAGAGATGTAGCAACTGTATTTATTTGAAATATCCATGAATGGTAGCGGAGGGACTATGGAATGAGTTCTGACTGGTGCTGCGCCTTCACACGATGTACTGGTATACATCTGCCTTGCCGTGATCAGGTGTTGCAAAGGGGTTCAGCCAGGCGACAGAGAACGGGTGACCGAATACAACCTTCATGTTCATCCATTTGGACTTCTTGAGCCATCTTCTTTCCTCCTTTTTGAGCTGCTCGATGCCCTTTTAGGTCAGAGGATGACAGTCAGATTATCATAGTGCATGGGGAAACCACGTTTAAGCTGGTACATGGTATAAGTGCATAAATGAAATAGAAAGCCTTTTTACATTATGGTTTTTAACATGATTAGAGCCCTCTAGACATGAAATAACACCCCTATAGTCACCTTTACACTCCTATTACCCAATATAGCAGACATATTACAAGTAACTAAGACACATATGACATAAATAAGACTCACACATTAGCATTAGGCAAATTTCTTGTTGTTCTTTTTATTTACATACGGTTTCTCTGTAGTATGTTCTGCGGTGGCTATTGTCTAATCAATGTAACATTACAGACACCTAGTGACCAGTGTAGAATACTACATATCATCATAACATCTTTGAATGAGTCTTCTGAATGCCTTATACTTGTATTTTACTTCATTTAGCTATTTTTATGCTTGACAATACTTAATTTCGGCCAAAAATACGTGAAATTTGCTTAAATACGTGATTTGTGTGTAGGTGCATAATAAAAAGGCAGTTAGCCTGATTGCCATTCTAGTAGCGGTGTCACGAGACACAAGATTGGGTCTATGACAGAGATGAGATTTTAACATTACTTTTAGGAAACGTACAATGAAAAAGTATTTAAAAAAAAAAAACACAATATATTGCAATCTACTAATATAATTTCGACTACGTTACACTCTTCTGCACTGTGTGTGTATGCAAGCGGCCCTGCCTCCGCCCACCGAGACAAAGAGACTGTGTGACTGACAAAAGGGCTCACTCCGTTGATGCCGTTGTTCTATGCAACAACAAACACGCCAAGCTGCTGAAATGAATGCAGAGTGAACCCTCTTCCTGCCTGTTTGGAGGCGGGAGACGAGTAAAACAGACACGCATGCACATGGTAATATATTGAGGTCGGCAAGAGGAATGAGTTCATTTTCATTTACTGTGCTAAATTAATTCATTTATTATCATCCCAGGCCTAATGCCCACAAGACAGTTTTTTTTTCTGAACAAGAAATCTTGTCACTTTTTAATCTCGCGAGATCTTGTGATACCCCTATATATTCTAGTGAATACAATACCTACCATGTGCGTTACTCCTACTTAGTTCTGGTGTGAATTAGTTGCTATACTATACTATACTAAACTATACTATACTTACTGTCTCATCGGTGCAGATGGAGTGGACCTGTGTCCCAAACATGACGGCGGTGAAGATTAAGAACAGCAGCCCCTCGAAGCACAGGAGGATGAGGAGGATGACAGTTGCCGGTGCAGAGAAGGTGCTGCATTCTAATGAAGGAAGTGAGATCGGTATTGCAATATGTAATAAAACGTACATGAACTTTGTTTTTTTTTTTTAATGCTACTTAAATCCAAATCTATGGGAATAAAGCAACCAATACAAGATGTTTACTTACTTGACCAATCTTCTTCGAAGCAGAAAACAAAATGGAACGCCACCATGGCCAATGCATGGAAGGATATTAATGCAATGTACATCTAAGAATAAAAACACAGTTACTGGTAGGAAAATGTGACAGACTCAGTAGCAATTACTGTACCTTCCGGACTAACTGGCGCACATGAATATAAGACGCACCCACCTAATGTAAAGAACCTTTTTTGTACATACCGTAAATACCGGAATTTATGGTGTATTCAATATCTTTCCTACTTGATAACATTTTAATCTACTGTATAGTGATTTGTCTTAATGCAGATGTTATGTTGTGGTATCATTTTGTTGACTCACCGTGAAGAGCACAAAGTATTTCTGATTGTTCTCCCCGACACAGTTGTTGACCCAAGGACAGTGGTGGTCCATCTTTTTGATGCAGCGTTTGCACACACTGCAGACACACAGGTTGTGGATAAGGAGATTTAAACAGAATAAACACAAAAATCCTCAGCTCTTACAGCCTGCAAAATGTATTTGTGCTAGGATGGCATGAGACAATTTTTTTCCCCAACCTTCAATTGGTAAGACTTTTCAGCTGTCAGTCATGATGACTGAACAAATCTGTGTGACGCCTGCTACCGTATCTTCCCAAACAGAGGCCTCCGTTTTAATGTATGCTGTGAATCCAATACAGAGTGTGTCGTGCACGCACAAATAAATGCCTCTCGTAAATCGATTGCATGATTATCAGCCTAAAGGTTCGGTTAAGAACGCTCGGTCCTGAATTAAATCCTGTCTTGTAATTCCCCCCCCCAACTTATGACAGCTGTGTTGAAAAGACGCTTATAATGAAACAAATGGCAATTTACATACACATCTGCATGGTCTTACAACCGTGAAGCAAATTCAAGCCTGTCATACCACAGTACAGCTCTCATTTTAACATAATACTTAATCCAAAATGTTCTTAGTATCATAACATCACCAAAGTGATCGCCCCTGTCTGCTTTGGCCACGTTCTTCTGGCAGGTGCGTCCTTAAGCTGTACATTTTCAGTGGGGATGAACCGATCCTGATACCTGAATTGGGATATCTGCCAATACCAATATAATTCCGATACCAGAGCTCTGTTTGCTTTAATATGCAACCACGCCAAAAGAATATCAGCAAATGTCGCTAGAGGAATACCAGCGAACGGAGCTGTCTCCACACATGCAGCGCCACACAAGCGCTCAGCCTGACATGTTCACGCCTTCACAGACAGTCAGACAACACAGAACTCTTAACATCTGACAGAACTTCCGGGTCGCAACATTATCATTATTGTTGATTTTATATGAGGCTGTAATAAACTCCTCTCTACAGGCAAGTATGATAGTGTAGGATGACCTGGAAGTTATGTGTTGTGTAGATGTGCGACTGATACCCTTTTGGATAAGTTTGCCGATATCCTTGTAGCTACGTTTTCTGACAACATTAAAGCACAGATGTGGCTCATGGATCGGAAAGTTACGCAGGTGGTATCGGCAATTTCCGATATGTAAATTAAACGCTGGTATTGAAACGCGATACAGATACTGGATCGGCTCGACTCCATCCCTAGTTTTCAGCATCTTTCTCAAGGGCACCTCGACAGTGCTCAGTGCAGACCAGCATTTCTTCAACAACCGGTTCCAAAGAGTGAGAGTGAGACCAATGAGATGCATGTACTGTATAAAAACTGCTCTACGCACAGCGAAATTCAAACCTGTGACCCAGTCCTTGCAGAGTGACTACGACTGCCCTAGTATATGAAAATGCTTCTGTTGTGTGTGCCTATGAACACTTCTCTGGTTCCCACATGAAGGATAACTGACACACAGCAACATCACAAATGGACATAATGGCTTCCTGCTAAGAATGACTGACTCACTGGTTACCCAATTCAATTATTCTGCAATTATTTGCACTCTTCATGCCTGAGAACCTAAGGAGAGCCACAGAGGTAGGTCATTAACAAGCTAGAAAAGTATACAGGGAAATGTGATGCAGCTTCTGTAAAAATAAAACAAGGTGAAAACGCACACCGGGGAGGGCGGCAGAGCTGGGGAGACTTTTAATGAGGAGAGGGGTCACCAGAGAGAAAGTAAGCATGTACTTTTGTCTGGAAAGTTTCCACCTCCCAAGAACTATAACACACCTTGTAATGGAAACATGCATGCTGGGCTGTGTACCTGCAGTGGTGAGCCCTGTCAGGCTTTATGCTGCAGCATTTAGGACACTTGTAGACCACTTGTCCTGGTTTGAGCTGGAGGCTTTCAATGAATTCTTTGGTTGCGTTTCCTTTTGGCACAGCACCCTGGCGAAAGAGATGACTTCATAAGGCACACAAGAATACTTTATGCAACTTAAGATCTTTTTTTTAAAGCTTCAGATGAATGAATGATGAATGGATGTCCCTGTAAGGGGGTAACTGATTAGCATTTAAAGAAAATTGAAAAGTTTGCAACAAAACATTTATTGAGACAATATGACCTCAACTACTTCAAGCATGTTGGGTCAGATCCCTTTTAAAGGGAGAATACTTTACCAAGCATGTACTAATTTGGCCTTTTTAACTTAGCCTTGCTGTCGCTTTCTACTCTACAGTAAATTCATAGAAAAACAAAGTCACATCAACTATTACTAGAGGTGTAACGAGACACCCTGTTCGCGAGGCGAGTCACATACATGAGATTGGGTCTATGAGAACCAGACGAGATATTAACATTACTTTTAAGTCAAGTACAACAAAAAACACAAAAATATACAACATACAGTATTGCAAGCTACTAATATAATTTCTACTATGTTACACTATTCTGCACTCTGTGTGTACAGTATGCTACAGACCCGCCTCCAACCACAGAGACAAAAACATTGTATGATTGACAAAAGAGCTCACCCCATTCAGGCCGACTATTTAGCTTGTTAGCTTCCGACGGAGCGAGCGACTGATTGTAATTAAAGAAAGACGGAGAGTGTTTTTGCGGCTGGTACTAATCGATGCGTTACAATAGTAATTTTTATGGCAAATGTTGATCCAAAATCGGAAGAGAAGGCGTTCATGGAGGTGGGCTGTCTGTCCTCTGAATGTGTCATATACACCCCCCCCCCCCCCAAAAAAAAAGGGGAGCCTGCTCCACTATGGTAACGTTTTAGTTGAATGTCTGTATCTAAATTTAAGAAAAGGCTTGGAAGCTCAGCAATAAACTCAAGTCAAATTCATTATCCAACAAATCCAACACATCTGATCATCAGCGTCACCCACTAACCGGGTCAGTGCACATGGCCTTGGCATGGGAGGCGAGGGCGAGGAAGGCCAAGCTGTTGAAGAGCAGACCGTTGAAGAGGCTGTAGGCCAGGCTCTTGGCGGGCCACAGCATCACAAACACCACCACGAACTCTGCGTAGAAGACCAGCAGCCAGGTGATGACGGCGCACACAATGCCGCAGCCGTCGCGGATGAACCACATGGCGTTTGAGCTGCCGCGGGGCGGGGGAGGGGCGCAGTGTTCCGGCTTCAGGTAGCCAGCCTGACGCTCGATGTCCCTGGTGCGCTGAGACGGGCTCTTCATTCTACAGCAGCCGTGGCTTTAACCGCATACTGGGAGGCATCGCAGGGAACAAAAGGAAAAGAGAAAATTAGTTGAGAGTAATTCCCAATATCTGATATACTGCAATACTTTTGCAACAGCTTGTAAAAGCTGATGTTGGACAAAGGCCTAAGGCTAACATACATGCAAAACTATACCCGCAGCAACAACCCACAAGGCTTGCTGGGTAACTTTCCAGTAGCTACTGTCTTTTCATTAAACATAGGACATTTGAGAAATTTTACTGTAAAGTATTTTGCAATTTGTGTCACCGCTTGTCATTATGGGCTGATGGTGGATGGTAACAGCTGTGAACCACTGGTTTAGAATACAAAATACTGGAAAATGGTGATGCAGACTACAGTATGTGGGACAACAGGATGTGTGTGACACAATGGGGCACATATGATAACTGTTATACGATTGTTACTGTAGATGTGCCCTACAGTGGTAACAGTTCATTTAAATGGTTTTGATAATTCCCTTTACTGTAAAACAGATTAAGCTCTGGAGTGAACCGAGCAATGGTGGTTCTCCAACATTTTCGTGTAGAGTTTAGTACACGTAAAACCTGTGAGAACAACATATCAGAATTTTAATTCCGTTTCTTTTGCTGTGTGTGTGTGTGTGTGTGTTTTTTTTTTTTTTTTTTTTTTACCAATCTGAGGAACAAATACAGTATAAGCGTGTGGACTTTGCACAGACATACAAATTGCTCTTATTGTGTGCTTTTCAATACCCATGTGCTTGATTTATTTGTTTATTAACATTTCAGTCACCCAGGTTTAGGTACACTGCTATAGAAGTATAGGGATCTCCATAATAGATCAAAAAAATAAACAGGAAGTAAACAGCTGGGTGTCCCGGACGGGATAGCACCAATATTAATACATGATTTCCGAACTCCTATTATCCTGCTTATCTTACCTCATTCTCTCTCTTTTGGTTGTGGAGAAAATGTTATTTAGTTGTTTCAAAACTTTAGGAAGTTAAAACAACTCAAACCGAGAGACTGTCCTCCACAGCTCAGTCTGTTTTCGCGGTCCCAGTCTGACGAATGCGACTCTCCGGGGTTTCGCTGACACTTTCACTGCCGCCGCGGCTTCATTGTGACATGAATTGACGTGTTTATAAGTTAAATAAAGCCTGGGATACAAGACCTTTTGGCTTTCGGTTACCTAGCTACCTCGGTACAGGTACTTCCTTTTCTTTCGGGTAGAAAATCCTCCGCAGATCATTGTATGATAAAACAGGGCCAACCAGGAAGTACGTGATAGATACAGATGCAGAATCGCATTCCATTTTGCCCTCAACTTTGGCTCTCAGGTGTCATATTCGCCCACATTTAATTCTGCCGATTTAAGGCACGGGTATAAAACAAAAATACTATACGATACATATTTAATGATATACTTTAATTTCTTTTATGAGGGTAGCAAAATGTGTGACAGGATTACTAAAAAATACCGCCATTTACTTCACTCGTATTGTATACCTGGAATACAGATTAATGGGTAAAGTTAAATAGAACTACGTGATACTGCAAATTTTGGTATCTATCCGAAACCAAGTGAATAAAAGGACAGTATTGCGGAATCCTGTAGTTTTTTTATGATTGTGCCTTCAGTTTGTTGATAATGATTTAAATAACAATAAATCACAGGATAAATGATTTTAGCAAACAAGAAAAATATTTCTGTTCACAAACGTATTGGTGCAATTTACAATTTAACAACCTATATATACAACAATGTAACAATATCAACAAAACAACCCGATTCCCTTTTATTAGATACAATTGTTTGGGCAAAATAAAGTCCAAAACAAGTAAAAGAAAAAAACTACAACTGGCTCCCTTCAAATTCCTTTAGCTTTTTGCCCCCAAATATATAACAAAACAATATCAACGATGTGATAATATGAACAGCACAATCAAAAACCACAGTTATTTGTGAAAATAAACAGACGAGACCTGGAAAAATTGATATCTTCACACTAGTATCGATCATATTCCCATTCTACCATTAGTATCCATGCGATTGAGATTTGGATCGATCGGTCCACGCCTACTATGTAGTATGGAAGGATGATATTGACAATTTTGGAATTAAATTTATTTTCATGTGTACTATACGCGCTGTTAAACATATTATACTTCACTTTAGTCATTTGATCTTGAAACTGCGCAGACAGGTCCAAAAATTTGGGAGATCCAGAAAGCGTCGACCTCACGAGTCTACTTTTGATGACGTTTTAAGTACGCGACACACATGCGCCTTATTCCATAATGGCAACAGTGCAAGTTAGCGAGGCAGAAAAGGTGTACATTTTACATGGTATACGGGTAAGTGTTGACTACTATAGCAAGTAAAAGTGCAGGTTTTAGAACTTAATGAATGTGTCTCCATGTTGACAAAAATTAGGATGATTTGCGAGTGGACGGAAGAGGCTGTGAGGATTACAGACACATGGAGATTGAGACCGATGTGGTGTCCAATACAGACGGCTCAGCCAAAGTCTCCCTGGTAACGCAGCTTTCTGCTGTACATATAAAGTCACATTTTGTCTGTAGGTCTTTCGACTATGTGTGTTTTGAAGCTAGATAGCCAGTATTGTGTTCATGTTTCAGGGGCACACAGCGGTTCTAGTAGGAATTAAGGCTGAAATCGGTAAACCCCGGCCGATGGCTCCAAATGAAGGCTATTTAGAGTTCTTTGCTGACTGGTAAGTAGAATGTGACATCATTTACCAATAATAACATCAATAACCCCAAAACAAAGCATACAACAGGAAGATATGCTGTTTAGTTACTTTTATTTATCTCTCTTTTACTAGTTCAGCCAACGCAACCCCAGAGTTTGAGGGACGGGGCGGGGAGGAGCTAGGTATGGAGTTGAGCAACACGCTGTACAAAGTCTTCAACAACAAGCACAGTGTTGATCTGAAGAGCCTGTGCATCAGCGAGGGAGAACACTGCTGGGTACTCTACGTGGATGTATTGGTAAGGCAATGCAGCTTTCCAGCAAACTTTTAAAATGCTAACACGTGTTAGTAAGCATTATAAGGAAATGCCTGACTTTGGTTCCATAGCTCCTGCAGTGTGACGGAAACCTGTATGATGCGATCTCCGTAGCAATCAAGGCAGCTCTCTACAGCACAAAGTAAGCAATGAACATCAATGCACCCCCCAAGAGGGACAGTTGTATTGTAATTGTATTCTTCATGCACACCCCCGGATACCTGTCATATAGAACACTACTATACATTGCCCTTTTACTGAACATTGTAGGATAGGTTTGGCCAGTATAGACTGCATTTAGAGGTGAAAACAACATGAAAACCAGAGAGCTGTTTCTGGGTGAAAAAAGCAATTGTTAATGCTTGTGCAATGGTTCTGAATGATTTTCCATCTTCTCTCAAATTCACGACTTATTTTCACCCAATACAGTCAGCACAGGCAAAACCTTTTCTACCCAATCTGAAACTATGAGATTAGTACACTCGGGACATATGAAACAGTGACTTCCTGTAACCATTCCTGTATACTTAGTCTCAGCACTGGCCAAAAATGGTGTACCCTCTTTCAGTATCAACACATTTAGAACGTTGTGTCAAGTGTTGAGTAAATAAAACTGTGACTTACTCGCTACAAAAACTGCATTCTTTCATCCAGTTGCGTATACGCATGCATGAGAAAATTCTGAAGATGATTTTTATTACCTTGCATTTCTCGTTAAGTGTGTGATTTGATTCCCAAGTCCATGATGAGACTGGATGTAAGTGTTGTTTTTGTGTTGTAACTGGCAGGATTCCCAAAGTGCATATATCATGTGATGAAGAAGGGGGGAAGGAAATCGAGCTGTCTGATGACCCATATGACTGTATGAGGCTCAATGTGGAGAATGTTCCTTGTATAGTGACTCTGTGCAAGGCAAGGTCACCATCTGACACACACAAATGAAGAATTAATCATAATAATAATTCTAAGCATTGTTTCTCTGACACTTGGATTGTCCTGACAGGTGGGCCATAGGCACGTGGTGGACGCCACTCTGCAGGAAAAGGCGTGCTCCGTGGCCAACCTGATCATCTCTGTCACAAACAAGGGAACAGTCACCTGTGTGAGGAAGATGGGAGGAGGCAGCCTGGACCCCGAGAGCATCTTTGAAATGACAGAAGTGAGTTAACAATAGTTTACAGCCATAGCAGTAAAGAAGCCACAGTAGTACAGTGGTCCCCGCTTATGGCGACCAATTCAGCAAATCCTGGTGGGCTTCTTCTCCCTTTAGTTGAAGACGTTTCAGGTAAAGGCACAAATCTCCACATCTGTTTAGAGAGAGGGTCGGGGTAGTTTTTTCTCTAACAAAATGGTGACCATGTTGTCCTTTTTTATGTCCTTCACGGAATGGTTACTGGTCAATATGTTTACATCATACCGTGTTGTAGTCAGTACTGTATATAAAATATTGCTGCCACCTACCGACGCATTTCAGTATTGCTGTTTCAAATACACCATAATTTATTATATGTGGTGTGAGGGTTGGTATCACGCGGTACTGTACCGCGTTATATGGGAAATAACCTTCAAATAATACTCCAAAAGTTCAGGCTAATGAATGCATGTCACAACCCCGTGATGTGTCACATTATAAAGCAATGATTGAATAGGAATCTTGTTTTACCTTGTTTTCTGATAATAACTTTGTTTTATATAAATCAAGCTTCCAGTACACACCAAGCCATTTATTTTTGTGTTGCAATGAAATGATTCCTACAGAAACAATTCAGTTTTCTCTATGTTAGACTCACCCGGACGTCGTTGAGCATAGAGATAGACGCCGCATCAGGGCTCAGCCGTACGTCAACATCGCCGTCATATTGAATGTGTCAAGGCAGCGCTGTAAATGACTAAGTAAATGTACTTGCTTTCATAAAGCGCCTTTCTACAAAGAAATTCAAGTTAATTCCTCTTGTTTATACATGCACACACGCACTTGGGAAACAGTTAGGCACTTTTTTGTGCCTGTTTCCCAAGTATATTAGTGCGTGTGTAAAAGTATAAACGAGAAGAATTAACTTAAATTTCTTTGTATAAAGGCACTTTATGAGAAACTAGTACAATTGTATTCATTTACAGCGCAGCCTCGACACATCCAATATGGCGGTGACGTTGACGTATCGCAGCAGGGGACAAACCCACTTGATGCGGCGTTTATTTATGTCTATGTCGTCGACGACATCTTCAGCGTCTATTGGCCAATTAAAAAAAAGTGGAGGCCGTCATTCGTTTCTATTGGTTGGAAGCTTTCAAAGGGGTGGGTCGATCGTTCAAGTCAACCAATAGACTCTGTATTTATCCGTGGTTAATACCCAGGGGAGAACAATACGAGGTGCTTGCGTTACTTTGCCTGGACGCTGTTCGGCATTGTAATATTGCTACTCATCTTTCGGTGTTACATTTTTTTGCACCAAAAGAAGATGCAGAAGAATCTAACTATTGGACGAGCCCTGGAATTACTTGTGAGTGATAGTGGTGCGAATATCTCTCCAATTGAATCGTCGTCTGATGAATCAGACCTCGTAGCGCCAGAGAGAGACCCTGATTGCAGTGACTCGGATTACCAAATATTACCAGAAGAGAGGTAATTATAAGTTTTTATTATTCTTTAGTAGTACAATGTTTCAGTGAATGCTGTAAAATCAACAAACACCCTTATTTCCCCGTTTGCAGTGTGTTGTATTTCACGAGTAGCCACTAACGCAGCACACTGAGCCATCGGTCATAGCTACTTGCCAGTTATTATGACACAGTCATCACTTTTAAATGACATCAGTCGAAATGTTTATAAAACATACATGCCGTTGCACAAGTAAGGACAAGGTATAGACCTGTCCTATAGGAAAGTTATCCTCAAATTACTTATGTTGCGGACCTGACCTGATAATCATGATTGGTATATAATTATGACTAATACAGCACCTAAAATATTTCAAGTGACTGACAAAAATATTTCCTTTGTTTCACAGCAGCGATGATGATGACTCTAATGTTGAAGAAGATTACGGGTGCACTCGGAGACGGAAGTGTCACGCATTACCTTCCACTTCTCCCACGCCTGAGCCAAGATCATCATTATCATCTGGGAGAATGTCTGCTCAACCTCCTGAAGATGCTCCGCTGCCGAAAGCCAAAAGAAAACAAAGTCTGTCCACCAAAATACAGAAAAGGTAAGACCCAATGAAAAAAAGTAGTTAGAGCAGAGAAAACATGTTCTAAATACAGTTTTTTAATTATTAGATCTCTTCAGACATGAAATAACACCCCATAGTCACCTTTACACTCGTATTGCCTGATATGGTCGACATAATAAGCGAAAATAAGCTATTTAAGACACAAATAAGATTTGTGCTTGTATGTGTTGTTGTAAATGTGTTCTGTGCTAGGCGAGCTGTGTGGGGGATGAACAGGAAGTGATGTCGGGGGTTGAGAGTTGAGTTTTAGATTAGTTTACGTAACAGCTGCAACAGTAGCCCGTGTTAGAGATTGTCATGCCTGTCATGAGATCATTCCAACCTGCAATAAAAGCCTGTCCAATAAAAGTCTGATGCTTGTGTGTCTCATCGAACATTACAGTAACATTACTGACACCTAACGGCCAGTGTAGAAAACTACATATCATCACAATGTCTTTGAATACGTCTTCTGAATGCCTCAAATTTGTGTAAGTTTTTGTAGCCATTTCTATGCTTAAAATGTTTAATTTAGGCAAAAAATACATAAACATGCATATATTTTTTACTAATAATAGGCTAAATTGAACCACGAAACATCATGTTTTATTAATATATTTTTGATAAACCGTGATAGAGCGAAACCGTGAAATTTGAAGCGCAAAATGGTGGGGGATTACTGTACATTTTAAAACAATGCAAACAAATTTTGACTCAAAATAGTTCAATATCTGAAAAAGTCTCTCTTGTTCTGCAGTATGTCAACCAAAAGACCCAATACTGTGTCTGAGGTGGGGCATGACGTGAGGTGGCACAACAGAGAAGAGCAGGACACAAGACCAGAGCCACTCCTATTTCTGCCAGCCAGAACCCCAGGACCCACACTGAGTACCACAACATCATGGAGACCACTTTCACTTTTCCAGCTTTTCTTCAGCGCTTCGGTGGTCCACACAATCATAGACAATACAAACAGCAATGCTGCTAAAAGACAACAGGCTGGAAAAAAGTACACATGGAAGCCTCTCACAGTGAAGGACTTCTACATTTTTCTGACAATCATTCTTTTTTCGGGCCTCGTAAGCGTCCACCACCGCTCGGACTATTGGAAAAAGGATTGGCCTTATAACTTCCACTTCCCAAGGGAACTAATGAGCCGCGATCGGTTTGAAGCCATTTTGTGGTCTCTTCACCTCAGCAGTCCGCAAGAAGATGAGGAGAACGAAGGCAAAAGGAACACACCTCAGTACGACAGCCTCTTCAAACTCAAGCCTCTCTATAGTGAGATTGTGAATGCCTGCAAGGCACATTTTCAGCCTTATAAGAATATTTGTGTTGATGAAAGACTGGTGGCATCCAAGACCCATGTCCATGCAAGGGAGTCCATGAAGAACAAGCTAACAAAGTTGGGGTATAAACTTTTTGTACTGGCTGATTGTTCCACGGGCTATACCTGGAATTTTTTCATCTGTCGCGAAAGTAACATGGACACCAGCGGCCACACCTCAGTGATGGACCTACTGCCAGCCCCTCTGCTTGGCAGTGGCTACTCATTGTATGTGGATCATTTTTGCACCAGCCCGGCCCTGTTCGCGGAATTGTTCGCCCGAGGCATTGGCTGCTGTGGGGCGATGAGAAAAAACATTAATGGTTTTCCACAGACCGAGGACAATGACTTGCCCAGAAAGGCTGCAAGGGGAGACCTGCGTTGGATCAGGAAGGACAAACTCCTGTTTGTGAAGTGGATGGACATGCACGAGGTTAGCATGTGCTCCACCTTTCACAAAGCCTTCAGTGGGCAGACTGTGGAAAGGAAGGTGAAAGAGGACGGGGCGTGGGCGATAAAGCACATCCCAGTTCCTGACGCGGTTGTGGATTACAACCAGAACATGGGCGGCGTGGGCGTGTCTGATGCCCTGATAAGGTATTACAGTGTCAGGCAAAAGACAATGAAATGGTACAAAACCTTTTTTTACCACTTCATTGACATCGCAGTGGTGAACAGCTTCTTGCTCTACAAGGAGTTGTTCAAGCTAAGAGGCGATCCTTACAAGCTGCTGACACACAAAGGCTTCAGGGAGCAGCTCTGCAAGGAGATGCTCGCGTTGGCAAAGAGCTCGGAGCCGACACCTCGATCGCCCCTGCGAGACACCTGCATGCCCGTGTACTATGGCGAAGATGCAACAGCCTCTAGGAGGTACTGCAAGAGGTGCCATGATGCCGGGAACAAGCGAGTGAAGACGCCCATTCACTGCAGGAAGTGTCTGGTCCCTCTGTGTCTGACTTCCAGAAAGAACTGTTTTGCTGAGTGGCATGATGGACAGGTGCAAAGATAGATGATCTACATTGCTAATCGTTTGTGTTGTATGTAATCCATTGGGAATTGTTTGGTTTTACTAAATCAGTTCAATTTGGAGGCAAATTCACTTCTTGCATATTTTTCTTTCCAGTAAAAATAAAAATGGGATGTACCTACTAGGCATGGGCAGGTTATCGGTTTCAAGTCACAGTTTCAAAACCACTAAAACTGTGCGTCATACCGTTTCTGCGATATGAGAGAAAGTGGAGGTCCAGCGCGGCCACATGTCACATCCGGAACTCCGGGTTTGGAGTGTTGGCAGAAGTTGTGAGCTGCCTCGTTAGCATTGAGCGGCGCCGGTACGGCTGCGCTGTTGTCGGTCGACATATTACTCACGTCAAGGGTCACCGAATGTGGAGATATGATTCAGGAGACAGGAGTGGAGGATAAGTGGTATAAAGCGTTTATTCTCCACTGAACAACAAGCACTTAACTTCTCAGTTGCTAACAACAATCACATGACCCGGAAACGGAAGTTTGTGGAGAAGTACGACTTGACACTATGAAATAATAACGTAAGATTACGATGTTTTTAATTTATATTGTAACCTTCTTGACCTGTATTATTTATATATCTACATATATTTTTTTTATTTTTTTACAAAAAAAAATGTGTTGTGACCTGAGTTGCAGGATTAGACATAGTAGACTGCATTGAATTGATGACTGTGTTTATTTATTCAAAAAGAATTCCGTTTTTTAAATTTTTAGAATACATTGATGTTCCACTTTCAGTGTTGTTTAAAAATGACATTTTTGACTTGACTTTCTTCTCTTTTCAATAAAGATATTTAAAAATAACACATTCTAGAGGTGTAATTACAATACCATGACACCGTCAAACTATTACATTTTTGCCCAATGTTATCATACTGTCACAATCTCATACCAGCCCATGCGTACGATCTAAATAATTGTTGCCAATATGTATAACAGTCGAGTAATCCCTCCTTTATGGCTGTTAATTGGTTCCAGACTCGACCGCAATAAGTGAATTTCCACAAAGCAGGATTCCTTATTTCTAAATAAAATATTTTCGAAGTTAGAGCATAGAAAGCCTGTTTTACTACCTTTTACATATGGTTTTTAATATGATTAGAGACTTCTAGAAATGAAATAACACCCCTATAGTCACCTTTACACTCATATTACCCAATATAGTAGATATAATCAGAGACAATAAGCCATTTAAGCCATAAATAAGATTCGTACTCGTGTATGTTTCAATAAATGTCCACCGACATGTGGACAGGAAGTTACCTTGGGGATTCGGAGTTGCGTTTTAGCTGGAGTACGGCCGTAACAGTAGCCCGTGTTGTGATGATGGGAGCAGAGTAATCAATTGCTTATCACGGGTAACTGGTTCCAGCCCCGACTGTGGTACATGAATTTCCTCATCGAACATTTTTATATTTAGAGCATAGAAAACCTGTTTACAACCTTCTAAATACGTTTTTTTTTTTTTTTTTACGTTAGAGCTATCTAGACGTATGGTTTTGGTCTTGGAACTCTGCCATGCAGGCTGTGTTTGGCCAGTGTCTTTCTTATGGTGGAGTCATGAACGCTGACCTTAAATGAGGAAAGTGAGGCCTGCAGTTCTTGAGATGTTGCTGTGGGGTGTTTTGGATGAGTTGTCGCTGCACTCTTGGGGTAATTTGGGTTGGCCGGCCATTCCTGGGAAGGTTCATCACTGTTCCATGTTTTCTCTATTTGTGGATAATGGCTCTCACTGTGGTTAGCTGGAGTCCTAAAGCTTTAGAAATGGCTTTATAACATTTTTCAGACTGATAGATCTCAATCTCAGTTATGTTGTAATGGGGGGAGGGCGGGGGGCAATCACTTTTTCACACGGGGTCATGTAGGTTTGGATTTTTTTCTCCCTTAATAATAAAAAGTTTCATTTAAAAACTGCATTTTGTGTTTGTATGTATTGTCATTGACTAATATTTAAATTTATTTGATGTGAAACATTTAAGTGTGACAAATATGCACGCAGGGAAGTGCACCAATTGAGCCACAAACATTTGGAGCAACATTTGCAGCAATTCTAGTGCTAACACTACATGAGATGATGGCGCCTATTGTTTTAGGGAATGTACAATAAAACCAGACCAGTGCAATAAGTAACCAAAGCCTTTTTACTTTATCCAGACAGGTAAACGTGTCGGCAAGGCCCTTCACATGCCGCTCATGAAGCTGCTGCAGCAAGAGGAAAGTTTGGGAGCAAAGCGACAGAAAGTGGGCTTCCTCGGTTAGGACTTCCCATGGCTGTCATTGTCTTTTCTACTCAAATGTTACATTTGAACTTGTTGTTACAGCAGAAATTGTTGTGCATTCCATGATGGTGTATGCTTTAAAAAGTGTGTACATACCTCCCTAAACAACATCCTCATGCTTAGTTCTTTTGTCATTTTGAAGCCCATTCATATTAAAACGTGATGCCTCTGTCTCCTAAAAAAGGAATTATAGGCTTCTGCCCTTGTTTTGTAGTTACCAACGTGTGCCTGTAAATTAATTAAAAATGTAATTTTGGTCCGTGAACACGAGACTCGCTGGAGATCTTAAAACGCAAGGCTGCGGTGGCGGAAGGATACACTATGTGCTCAAGAGCGTCCACATTTGGCTCAATTGCTTGATTGACTAACAAATAACTGCAATCATGCAGTAAGTGGATTTGCATTTAGGAATTAGACATTTTATGCCTCCATTGTCAATTTGCAATATTTCAACAGGACATCAGTAGCGGCCCTCTACATTTTTGCTAATATTTGATTACGGTACATCTTTTCATGGGACAACACTGAAGAAATGACACTTATTCAATGGAAAGTAGTGAGTGCACATGAGATATGATGGGAGCTGATCCTTTCCTCCTCCATACTCTTCTTTTCCCATCAGTTGACCTTTTTTTGACCGCACTAATTACGTACGTGGGTTGTACGATACACATACGAGTCCGCAAGTGCCACGTATGAAAAAAATTGACATTTTGCCCAAAACTGACACCAGCAAAACATATGAAAAACACACGTTGGCCGCATGGACGATGCACGAAAACATAAAACGTGCGTAGGTTTGACTTGCAACCTGGAAAAAACGTAAGTGCCCGAAGAGTTTACGAGTGCTTTTCAGATTTCCACTGAAATGATAGTGTATTATTTTTAAAAGTGATGTTTTAATGAGGTTCGACGCTGTAATGACGTAACACAGTTGAGGAAAATTCTAGAATCTCTCCATCTTATTGTTTTTGCCACGTGTCTGAGGCTGAGGCAATAAAAAGAGACCAGATGGGAAGAAATTCCCATTCCAGACGTCGCGCAGGCGCTCCAAAGTTTGCGGGCAGGAAGGTCCAAAACAAACTTCTTCCTGGCCTGGCCTCTGTCTGCAGGTTTGGAACCCAATTCAAGTATTTGTCGCTTTTTTGGGGGAAAAGTTTAACAAAAACTTGACAGATTTCACACTTTTCAGCTCATCATCATTACTTGCACAAATGAACCCATAAGAAACCACTTTAAATGTGTCCTATTCAGCTTTGTGCTTGACTTTACCACATTAAGTCCCTAAGTGACCTCTACCACACATTTTAGTGGTTGTCTGTGACATGCTTCTTATGGGGTTAATGCAGGGTAAGTCTTTTTTTTTTAATGTGCAGATGAAAACCGCACATGGTTATGTCATCAGCACCGAAGAATAATTTTTCACACACACATACACACACACATACGAGAGGGAGGGGTTAGAGGCAGAAAATAAATAGCGAGCCTCCACGCTGGATCATCTTCAGTCCTGCAAGTCTAACCATGGAGTGCAAAGGTGTGTGCACGCTGCTGCTTGTACTGCTCATGGTGACCTGCTCACTCCAGCAAACTCCACCAAAGAAGAAGCCCGTACGAAAAGGTACACAATTCATTAACACCGATGCATGATTTATTCTGTTTAGATGTATTTGTTTAATATTGCATGTGCTTTTTTTTTTGTCTGATTAAAGCAACACCATCACTGAGGTTGCGGACTGATTATCATATTTTGTGTTTTGGCATTAGAAAAGGATGCTGCCATTGAGGACCTGCAGAGACAGATCAATGAAATTGTGCAGGACCTCGACCGCCTGAAAGAGGAACAGGCCTTGCAAAGAGGTAATAAAAGAAACCACACAATAAGAAAAGAAGTGAGAGAAGTCCTATGAAATAAATCCTGATCAAAATTTGAGGACCACTTGGAAAAATTCCAAGAATTTACATTTTGCACTGTTGGATCTTAAGGAGGTTCTAAGTAGAGCTTCAAAATGCAAAAAGAAGAAATCGGAGTGAGACGAAAAAAACTTTGAGTGAGCAATTATATTGCTAATCCCCCTGAAATAGAAATAAAATGTTCTAAAATGAGTAGCTGCACCATTGTTAATCACCTGAAAAATTGTTTTTTTTTTTGGGGGGGGGGTCCAAACCTTTTCCTACGAGGGCCACATACTGAAAAATGAAAGGATGCAAGGGCCACTTTCTAAACCAACGCATGGAGATATGCTAAGAAGCTATATGTAGCTCAAGAAAAAAAATGAATTTCACCTTTGTAATATAGCTGAAATGCTATTAAAAATGACATATGAGTTTATTCTTGTAAAATTGCTACTATTGCTGCTATTTTGTTTTTTATTCAATTATTTATTCCTGTAAATTACAGTTTTTTTTCCATTTCTGCTGGGGTTTTTTACCCCCAACTATTTCATTTCAGCTTTCCTCTCGTACTTTTCTTCTCGTAATTATAACTTTATTCCCCTTATATTTTTATCTTTTTAAAGCAATTATGTATTTTTTTTTATTTAAACATTGTTACTAAAATTATATTTTTTCTATTATACGTTTATTCTCGTAAAATTGCAACTTTTTTCTCATTAGAAAAACATTATTTTCTCGTAATATTTGGACTTTACTCTGCTGTTTCTGCTGTTGATATTTCAGCTTTCTTGTATATTTTCTTCTCCTAATATTTTCACTTTATTCCCATGTTATAAATTTTCCCCCAACCTAAATTTCCAAAAATTACAACTAAAAAAAAAAAAATTCTTTAATATTTCAACTTCATGCTACTAAAATCCCGTTTTTCCTCATACAATTACTTTATTCATGTGAAATTATGCCTTTTTTTCCTTGCTAGATTACAACTCTTTTCTTAATAGTTTGACTGTTGATTGATTTTCCCAATTTTTGCTGCTGATGTTGTTGGGGTTTTTTTTAAAGTTTCCTTGTTAAATTACATTTTTAGAGTGTGCTGCGTGCCGGAAAATTCAAACAGCCCCTGGGCCGCACTTTGGACACCCCTGGGTTAGGGCATTCTTAATGCCAGTGTTTCAAGGAGGTTAGTGGGAATGTTGCTTCAGGTGGTGTAGATGCCTTCATGTAGGGCATCCACTGTCTGGAACTGATGTCCATTTTTGTCCTTACCATCCATCCCCAAATGTAGATTTAGATCAGGGGAACACAGAATGGTCCAAAAGAGTGAGTTTATTAAAAGAAGTCCTTTGTCAGGCAGGCATTGTGAAGTGCAGTGTTGTCCTGTTGGAAAAAGCCAGACACAGACGGGGGCCTCCTGCAACATCTCCACATAGTCAGCTGCCGTTTGACGCCCCTGCACAACCTGAAGCTCCATTGTTCCACTGAAGGAAAAAGCACCCCAGATCATGATGGCGCCCCCTGTGGAAAACATCTCAGGTGGGATCTCCTTGTCATGCCAGTAACGGTGGAAGCCATCAGGACCATCAAGATTACATTTATTCTCATCAGAGAATAAAACTTTCTTCCATGTTTGGTGCTCTCGTGCAAATTCCAAACGGGCAATTTTGTGCCGTTGAAGGAGACGAGGCTTTTGAAGATGTTTTTTCTTTTTAGAGCCCTTCCCTTGCAGATGCTGTCTGATTGTTATTGGACTGCGCTCGGCACCAGTAATAACCTTCATTTGGGCCGAGGATCATCTTGTCTTTATGGACAGCCAGTTGGATCCTCCGGCTCAGGGCCGGTGACATTTTTTGGGTCTGCCATTTGACTTTTTTGTTCCATAACCCTAAGGCTCTTTGAAGAAGTTTCAAAAGACTGTCTTACTGCATCCATCCTCCAGCCTTGCTTATGCAATCCGACCACGTTCAAAGAGAGAAATATGTGAATACCTGACACAAAATTACATTTAAGCCACATTTTTGCCAAGATTTTGGCTTTAAAAGACTGTGGTCTTCAACTTCTGATCAGCTGATGAACAGCCTGTTTCACTTTAATGCATGTTTGCAATAAATTGCTTACTCGAAATGTTTTTGTCTCACTCCCATTTCTTCTTTTTGCATTTTGAAGTTCTACGTAGAACCTCCTTGAGATCCAACAGTGCAAAATGGAAATTCTTTGAATTTTTCAACTGATCTTAACATTTTGATCAGGACTTTTATCTTCCAATGTGCGAGTCTGTACGTCCGAATGAATTTGTAGCACTACTGATTCAAAATCTACTGTGTAATCTTAGAATTAGAAAAACATACAACAGTGAAAATAGATTTGAAAAAGCACATTACTCTCTTATCTTCCCATATATTTGGTTCTGAATGAGGCAGTAAAAGGGAAGATTTCTCCCAGTTAATCAGCTGAAAAAAATATGTGTATTGAATATTAACGGTGTTACCTATCAATCAGTGTGTTTGAAGGGCACAAAGATCAATGGCAAGTGTGTCCTGGCCGACCCAGTGAGGAAGTCCTATCACACGGCCAGCGAGGACTGTAACGCCCTGGGCGGCGTCCTCAGCGCTCCCTCATCCGTTGACGAAAACGACCAGCTGACACACTACATCCAACAAAGCGTCGGCCTGGATGAGCAAGTCTGGCTGGGCATCAACGACATGGTGGCCGAGGGCACTTGGGCGGACCAGAGCGGCGTCAGCATCTCATTCAAGAACTGGGACACGTCCAACAGCCGGTCCCGTCAGCCGGATGGCGGCCTGTCCCAGAACTGTGTCGTCCTGTCTGGGGCCAAACAGGGGAAGTGGTCTGACGAGAACTGCCGCGATGAGAAGCCATCTGTTTGCCAGTTCAACATTTTGTGAGCACATGTATGCAGTACGTATGCAGTATAACCCCCAAACAGCTGCTTTGTGTGTACTTCTGCTGCCATGCCACTTTAACTTTTTTTTAAAGTAGGATTTTTCTCATCTAATTCTGCAATTAATTACTTCCAGAAATATTTGATCAATAAGAATAGACAACATAATAGGACTTTTTTGGCATTTGTTCTATATATTGAATAAAAAACTGATATTTATAACTTTAACAATACAAGAGATGCATTTGAAATAATGCCACAAATCAATATAACAGTGGCCGGGGAGCATACAAAATTGTCTAAATACAGTCTATTTGCACACACTTAAGTGCCCATACAGAGGAACCTCAATTTTTGTTCATTTGTTCCAAAAGGTACGAAAACCGAATCAGTTTTTCCCACAGGAAATAATGTACACCCGGTTAATCCGTTCCAGACACCCAAAAATAAAAACAGAGAATAATTATTAGGGCTGTCAATCAATTTAAATATTTAACTCATTCACTAGTTAACTCATAATTAAGCGCAGATAAAAGATCAAAGTTTTTATATATAATAAGTAGGGAGGCGGCGTGCTCAGGGGCCAGTGGTCGTCTCCCAACCTGAAGGCTGAGGGTTCGATTCTCCGTCCTCCCGTGATCGTGTCGAAGTGTCCTGGGTGGGAAAGCGCTATACAAGTCAAAGACCATTTACCATGTAAATCTATTTGTGGTAAACGATTCAATATGCAACTACAACGATACCTACATAAACGTTTTATGTAGAGGGATATTAATTTTGGAAATATGGTCCATTGTTTTATTCAAAAATAATATAAAGTTAGAAATCCCCCAGTTTTTGAATGTTTAATTCGAGCAGCGATTTGTCCCACTGTTTGACTGTCCTTGAACGCACCTTCTACGTTCTCCCACGCTGCACAGGTAGAATACTGTACTGTATTTTTACCTTTTTTCTTTCACCTCATACTGTATTTGCTCCCAAATACTGATTCTATGTGGGGATGCATAAAGAGCTGATGATCTAATTGAGTGCTAACGTGCATATTTGTGGTACACAACCTCCCTGAAAAACGACGTCCATGCTGGTGGACGGTGGTTCTGTATTCATTTAGTGCTTTTAATTTGATGTTTTTCCTGTCTTAGTTTGGCACAATACAAAATAAATAAGATAAATCAGATGGCTATAATATATGTACCGGTATGTGTTGAAAATGTTTTCCGGTGACTAACTAGCTAATGCTATTTAGAGCCATTGTCATCGACACTAGCCTCCAAATAGCTGTCATCGGCTATGCGGGTAGCCAGCAGCTCATAGGCCAAATTTTAGCTAGCAGTTCAAAGCAAAAAAATATGTATGGAGACGGCTCGCATCTTAAAAAAAAAAAAAAAAAACACTTTTTAGTTCGGACACTATGACCAGGTACCAATGTATAAATGAAAATTCAAAAAATACCTGCAGGGCGCCAATTACTCCTCTCTTCTCTCAGAGGCGATGTGCTTCGTGAAACCTCAAGTCACAGCGACACAAATAACTTGGTCTTGTCGAGAGAGCCATCTGCCGGGGCTTTGAAGCTACACTTACCATTCGAAATACGCTTTTCTTTGCACATTTCTGCTCAATAATTTTTCCTGCCTCTAGTTCTACAACTGCTGCCGCTGCGGTTCCTTAAACTACGGCGTAGGCCGAGGGTCAAACAGGACGGTGCGCACGTTAATCGCGCAAAGTGCCCTTAAAGGAAATATCCTTTAACGTTATTAACGCGTTAACTTTGACAGCCCTAATAATTATAGTTTACATGCAGAAAACAATGCAAAAATAATTATGAATGACGAATGGATGGAAATTATTGTTCAACTACGAGTTGCATTCAACAAATGCACAGACAGTATTTTTTGTGGAACGATACAGTACAGGGCAAACAATAGTTAAGTGCAATATTGTATTTTAGTGAATATTTTTGACAAAAACCGAGGTTTGACTGTATAATACCAACACTAATTGAGATCCGGTCATTTCAAATCTGTACTATGCTGCATTGTGTATTCACTGACAAGTCTCACATTGAGCCTGAAGAATATTCTTGTTTTTAACTGTTCTTTCCACCCTCCATCCACCCTTCAAATATACATGTTTCCAGTTTGCAAGTCTAGCTGATGTCTAGTCTGATGTAACCTGAAAAATAAACCGTAAAAGCACATTGTCCTTCTTTCAATTTGCACACTTCCACTTCCACTGCTTATCTGCTTAAAGGGATAGTTAGGAAAGTAAGACACTTGGCGTTATTTTACCTCCGTTCGTATCGCTGCGCACTCCGCCTGTCCACTGTTATGTACATGTTTCAATGCTCCCACGTCGTCATCCGTGCATGTAAACACTGAAGCACATACACAACAGTGGGGAGGCAGAAGCACACATGCAGTGATATGAAGGGAGAGAAACTAACATGTCAACTGTGACTTTTTCGTGTTGGACGGTTTAGTGATGCAAATGTATTATTCTTTTGAACTTTGACTTTCCAAACACGGTTTTTAACATCATTAGAGCCTTGTAGACATGAAATAACACCCACATAGTCACGTTTACACCCCTATTATTCTTTGTTTACAACACATTGCAACTCTTATGCTGCAGGGACTCGAGACTGCCACTAGCTAGAGAGCTAACCGGTTAGCCTCGAATTTATGTCATCTAAACTTAAGCCAAAAATGTACCACTTCCACACAGAAGGGGAGGATAACTTTTTTTTTACTCTGTCAGACATGCAATGGCTGACTTTATGCAGTGATAAGGTAATGTAATGTAAGGTAATGTCCCAATGTTTTGTCATTACTGCCACCTAGTGATCAGAATAATACATATGACTTCTATTTCAGTGTTTTGACTAATAGACCACAGTCTACCACAAAACAGCGGCCATTATTAATATCTGAAAAAACGCAATATAATGAGGGAGCGATAATCGAACTGCGCTCTTGCAAGGGATGACTGTACTACTTTGTTCAATGCCAAAAACACACCACAACTCAGCTCACGAGGCGAGGTGGGGGAAAAGTCCTTGATGCATTACACTGCTGATGGGGACATCATACAACTTCAAACAATACAAATCACGAATGGATGTAACTTATCGTTTATGTGGCCTAAACGTCGTCATCATTCAATAGTGTTTCTCACCTTTAGTAAAGTGCTGTCAGGCGCAACTGCCTTGGCCCCATGGCAGGTTATTTAGCAGTCGCATCTAATGAAAAATGCATGAACAGTGAGTCAGTAACATGTAGGGTGATTTTTTTGGGCGCTGGTTTTTGTGGAAACATTTTACAAAAACAGACAAATTTTCGGACATTTATAAAAATGAAAACGACCATACAAAAACCGAGGCGTACGAAAACAGAGGTGTGACTGTACGTCTAAAATTGTAATTTTGGCTATTTTTCACACTTATTACAGCTGCTATTCTGCAGTCTACAGTGATTCCTCACCTTCCAGCATAATGTTAGACTTGGACCAAGAAGTTGCTGAAGTGCAAATTGTTTTCAGCATCCAACATGAAAAACCGCAGGGGCAGCTTTTTTCCTAAAATTTATTGCAAAAAATGTAATCACAGACTAACAACATAAAAACACTGCAAAATTGTTCCATTTCCCTGCTCCAAAATCCAAACCACATCAGCAGAGATTACATAATAAAAAAAATAAAAAAAAAGAGAGAGTCAACCCTAGAAAAATAAGTTCACAGATCCTCTTCTGAAAGCTTTTCAAAGTTCTCATAAAGTGGAGGAGTCAAGTATATGGTTAAAAAAAAAGTGTTTCCACTCAGATTCCCTGAGTGAGACTGAGGCAGACGAGTTCCCATCATCATCTACAAGAACTCCTCTGATGTCGGCGGTTCTGGTTCCATGTCGGCACCAGAGAGTCGAATGGTGTTGATGTCCCCCATGTTTCTGAACGTGTACAGTTCATTGTCCACCATACGCCGGTCCTGGAAGCCCAGGCTGTCCTGGCGGTCGATGGGAGTGCGCGGACGAGACGGGATGAAAGTCTCGGACGGGTCCAGGAATGTGTTGAGCTGGTCCATTTCGGGCTCCGGGTCCGGTTCTTTGATGACGGGCAGGTTGGAGGGCCCCGTGAAGGTGTGGTAGGAATCTACCTGCATTCCTTTGAAATGGTCCTCCATGCTGTCTGCGTAGCTGGAGTCTCCCAGGAGGTGACCGTACACCATCGTCTCGTCTATGGAGGCGTACACGTGGGACTCGTTGTCGGACCGGGCCTTGCTGAATTGCCGTTCACCTGGTTTGAAGATGTTCCCTCTGCCGATGTAGATAGACGACTCCTTCTCCATGCGCTCTTTTTTCTTTTTCCTATTTGGAAAGACCAAACAACGAGTTAGAAGCGTGAATGACGTAAGTAAATGACTGCAAGCATGGATGCTGCACAATGTTTGTTTTTATAATATGAAATCATGCTCAATGCAATTTATTTTGTGAAAGCAAATGTTCACAAATTTGTGTCAATTTTGTAAATGACTGCATAAGTATTCACCCCCCTTGGTTGTTGCAACATTTTAGTTTATTGCTTTTACAAATGAAATTATGGGGGGGTGTTGGAATAGAATTTGCAAAGTAAAAACTGATTTTTACAAATTTGTGGCAATTAATTCTAAGTATATACAGTACAGTGTTCCCTCGCTATAACGAGGTTCAATTTACGAGGCCTCGCTATTACACACATTTTTTTGTGTGCAATTTTTTGGACATAATTTACATCTTGTAATTGTTCGATCGCTAGCAGTGGGTTCGGGTTAGGGTTGGCAGTGCTGTATGTTTGCAAGTTTTCTCCCCAGCAAAACTCACAATGTCGAGGAAAACTGCAGTTGCACCCAAAAGGCAGAGGAAGATGCACAAAAAGTTGGAATTCTGGACATGCTGAAGGAAGGTAGAACTTACGCAGCTGTAGGGCGCCATTACGGAATACATGAATCTTCGGTTTGTACCGTAAAGATGGAGGAAAATAACATAACCACGACAGCAGCAATACATTTTTAACAAGGATGGAAAAAGGGCTGTAACTGTGCGCAACAAGACCAGGGAGAGGCCGCCTCTGTGGATACCGCTACACAAATTTAAAGCCATCATCGAGGAAGGGGGTTATAAGCCTGAACACGTTTTTAATATGGATGAGACAGGCTTATTTCGGAAACACTACATCGCTGATTTAGCACATGGACCAAGGCATGATCCGCTTTCAAGGCCCTCTATATGCGTAACATACTGTATATATTTTCTCATGTCTGAGAAAAGTACATAAAGTGTGTGGTGAGGGGTTTTACAGCCTTAAAACATACAGTATATAATAAACGAATAAACTTATTCTGTAAATGAAAAAACGTAAAAAAAACATATCCTGTCAATGAAAAAGCATGCACTGTAAACAAAAAAATATATAATGAACGAAGAAAAAAAAAGTCAACTTCTACTACACAGATTTCACTTGATGCTGGTGTTTTTTGGAACCTAACCTCAGCGTAAACGAGGGAATACTGTAATGTTGATTAAATGACTGCATAGATACTCACCCCCTTCAGGTTAATATTTGCTAACAATAAAAGGCTGAAATATACGCACTTAGAGGAATGAGGGTTTCAGAGGGGTTGCAATTGTGTTGTACTTAGGCAGCAAGTTATTTGTCACATCCACGTGCTTGCCGTTTACCCTCCCCCTTGGTAGGTTTTAGATAGTGAGTGCGGCGTGCGACTCGTGTGTGCTAGGTGTGCTCCATGTAAGGCTGACGTACGTGTGTGGGCATCGTACGAGGCTCGTGCAGCCCATTCACTTCGATTGCAAGATGAGCCTACTGGCCTCCTACGCCACCTACGGCTATCTTGACCGGGACAACCAGAGTGTACAGCGGGAAGAGCCGCTCGCCGTGGCCGAGTAAGGCGCATTAATGTCGGATATGCTATGTGGGCAGTCGCCATGTGTCCACAGAGGTCGTAAGAGCCAGAATGTCCAGCTGGAGGAGTCGCCAGAGGAGCTGCTGCCGTGGCCGAGCAATGTACACAATGTACTTTTAAACTTGCGACACACGAAAGGGTCACACACTCCTCCTCGGCCTTCCCCTTGCGACCTGGAGGCGTGTAAGGTTTTCCCGAATGCACGCAGAAAATAATTTTTCTTCCTATGGGCTTTGCGGGCGGGCCACGTGCATGTCTCTTGCGATTTTCCCCATGTTTGCATGTTACCAGCACGTAGGAGCACGTGCGTCGGGACGTAAGGCCCGCTTATGTGTTATTAGTGTCAACATCTGAGCTTCTCGTTACAGTATGCCTTTTACCCTATTTTTCCCATTTTTGCCAGTTTTTCTCGGTTTAATTTTTTCCCCACACTTTGCCGCGGACCAATAAATGAGCCACAGGCCTCAAATGGGCCCTGGGACACACTTTGGATACCCCTGCTGTTATAGCTTGTTGTCAGGGTTGAGGCGTGACGTGACAACTATTTAGCTTGTTAGCTTGCCCCTGTCGGCCAGCGTATACTGTAGACAGGATCTAAGAAAGTCAGGTAAAAGTCGCCTTTAATGTCGATAAATCGCACTGGTGGGAACGCCACATCATTTAAGTGTAAAAAAAAAACAAAAAAAAAACACTAAGCTTGAAATGTGTATTGCAGGTAGAGGCAGGTTGTAGATATACTGACCTTACAAAGAAGCAGACAACACCCAACAAGATGAGTAAAAGGAGAAGAGCTCCTGCTATCCCAAGAAGGATGGCTAGGAGATCTGTACGGTAGAAGAAAGCATATTAGTCTGGAGATCTTTTGGAGTCATGTTGGGCCAAAGTGAAAGTTTTCTTACTGGTCTTTCTCTGTAGAACAATTTTGGTCACAGCACCAAAGTTCCCATCCTCTGGTATACAGTTGGACATGTTGATATAGAAGCTCTGTGGCACCAGCAGCTTGTCATCCGTCTTCTCGTCCTCCCTGCGGCTCAGTATCTCCTCCTCAGAGTGCAGCATCTTGACCTTGATGGCGGTGTGTCTGTCCTCGCATTTGGGCTGGCTGACGTTGACAAACTGGACGTGTGCCTGGTGGTGGCTTGGCAGAGTGACGATCCAGGACACCGTGGACGAAGGTCTCATACCCTTGGGCCAATTGGGGGTGGCCAGCAGGGTTGGGGACGACATCTGTGGACTGACTTGATAAATGATGGTCTCTGAAAAACAGGAAAACTGTTTTGAGCAGGGTTTCGCAGACATGCGTTTAGTTGTGGCACTCATGACACAAACCAAAAAGCTCCATTCTACCTGTCCACACACAAACACTGAGTGTTGCATCATGACAATTATGCAAGTTAGGCGATGCCGTCATTCATCTAACCATGATGGCAATGCAATACCAAGCCACATAGGAGCCTTGCCCGTCTATCTCGCCTCGTGGGGATTGAATCAGAATGTCAAATATGAAGTACAAGTTGTAACTCGTTGAGTAAAGAAGAACATTGCAAAACTATTGACCGATAAACAGCATTAATTGATCATTTCATCCACTTTACAGACACAAAGAATCTATAAAATCGCAATATGGAACATTTTTAAAACATTTATTTCAAAAGTTAAAATTTAGATTCAATATTTATATTTATCCATACATTTTCTATACGGCTAGCCCTTACTAGGGTTGTAGGTATGCTGTAGCCTATTTTAGCTGACTGTGGGCAACAGGCGGGGTACACCCAAGAGTTTATGACATTTATATTTCCATTTAACAGTTATTTTTAAGGTTTAGATTTAACATTTACAGTACATTTACCATTTATTAACATTTGTCTTCATATGTAACAATTAGATTTACCATCTATTTTTAATATTTAGATTTATATTTAACATTTAGATGTAGCTTTTTTTTATCATTTGTATCTAAATTTATTTTTAATATTTTGATTTTACATTTAGATTTAGCCTTAATATTTTGATTTTACATTTAGATTTAGCCTTAATATTTATATTTACCATTTATATTTAAATTGTTATTTACCATTTAGATTTTATATTTAGATTGATCATTTATTAATATTTACATTTAACATTTATATTTACCATTTATTGTTAAGATTTATATTTACATTTATATATATAACATTTAGATTTAGCATTTAGATTTAGACCCTTGCTAAAGCGGCGAGGTATTCTGCCTGGAAGCATGTCCAGCGATACTCTACTAAGGGCAGGAAAGTGTGGCGGGGGCTGGAGTTTCCAGCAGCCGGGAAATAGTCCATGAAAGCCAGACGGTGGCCAAAACGGTGAGCGGACACCGTCACCCTGGAAGCCCAGCGCTTGGCTCACACATAGAGATGTATTCATGCACACTGATTTGGTGTAAGAACACAGATAAACATGTTAAAAGCATTTTTTTCATCCGCTCCATTCATTATGTTTGACGTGGAAGATAAGCTTTCACTGCTGTCTGATTGCTTTGTTTTCCACTATTTCATGTCTTTATACAGCACACCATGCATACTCACACAATTGGAGCAAATCATGCACTGTTATCTGCATTAATCTGAGTATTGAGACTGATAAGCAGCTAGTGGGTCCATGACATGTACAGCACGTAAATAAACTGAGTGAAGCACACTTCCAAATTGCCAAGCATGAGTACGATGCGACTAAAGCGTAAAAAAGGCAGAAAACTAGACTGCTTCAGGCCCACTCAAAGTTCTATTCCCACTTATCCAGTTGCTTTACAAGGTTAGGAAAATTACTCTTCAGTATATGCAACCACCTGCCAGAGCCAGTTCAACACCATTCATGACGTCATATAAAAATAACAGCACCTGGGATCTCTTTACTGAAGGTGACATTGAGAAAAGGCCCCCTCGTCTTGCTGAAGTCTCTGGTCGTTGCCGTGATGGAGACGTTGGCGTGCACTTGAACCTTCTGGATGATCCCATTGGAGCAGAAATCTCCCACAGAGAAGCCTTCAGTCTCTTCCACATGCAGCGAGACAGATCTGTTACACACCTGACCTGGCACGGACTGTTGCAGACCCCCTGATGGTGACACCAGATCAATGGTGCTGTCCTGAGGGATATTCAGGTGCCAGGTGAAGCTGTGGAGGGGCATCCGAAGACAGGAATCCAACGTGGGTACGGTGAGGAGAGTATCAGAACAGGAAGCCACATTTTGACAACCTGTTAGAAATAAATATCATTAGTTATGTTGAAAAATGTATTACAAAATTACGGTAATTCCCCATATGAAGTCTTACCAATAACTTTACTCGCTGTCAACTGCACATCTTCATTGGGACAGTCAAGAAAGGAGAGTTTGGCCTGACTGCCCGCAGCCACATTTATCTTCTTTACAACCTCAGAGTTCACGCTCATCTCGCAATAAGGATCAGAACCCACTTTCTCAATCTGCAGAGCCATTTTTGGGTGTTTGCTCAGGTCCACCGTGCATAGAACTGAGAGAGACGATAAGAAAACAGAACAAATGACATTTAGAAAACAAAATTTTTATTATATATATATTTGTATTTATTATTTTTGTTAAAAATAAAATAAAGAATAAAAAAACACTATTATTTTTATTTGTATATGTTTAATTTTAGCGTGTCTATTTTTTTATTTATTGACAGTTTTTATTGTTTCTCTACATTTTTCTAATATTTATTATTGTTTTTATACATTATATTATTATTTATTAATTTGTAAAAAAAATTAATAAAATAAATTTTTTTAAAATAAAATATATACATATCATGAAATTCCTTTAGAGCTTGGAGGGTCATATCTATGGTACCTAAATTGCAAAAGACCATTTCTGGCAAATTTCCTGAAATGTTTTGGAAATTCTGTAAATATTCACACTTTGCATGGGAATTAACTCCAAGTTTGGCTTACTTTTTTTCTAAATGTAGCAATAATATTGGCCGACTGATATCATCATCATCAAGCATTGATTCATATCAATTTCATATTTGTTTTTTTCAGATAATGATATCAACGCGCGAGTGATGGTGTGCTCCACAGAGCAACAAGCTTGCTAGCTCAGTGTGTCCGCGTTGTGGAATTATTTCCAAGTTTCGTCTTTGGATTGTGCTGGTTATGCGAGGGGGGAGTGAGTACTCCTGATATAAAATGTTTCCTTCATGCGTGACATGTTGAATGAGCCCAGTTTATAATGATACTGACTGTATTAGTCCAGAGTTTCATACTTTGGTCTTGGATATTTGCGCCACATGGAAATATGCAGCTTTCCAAACTGTTGGCATTATTTAATTGGACTCTTATTTGTGAATTTCTTAAGATAGTTAATATCTTAAGATTGTTGATAGGAGAACATGTAACTTTACTTGACTCTTGGTCATGATTTTTTCTTTGACTGTTTTGATGAGACAAAATGTTTAAAATAAATGAGACTTTTTCTATAACTTGCATTGCACGTTGCAGTATTTCTCTTATTTTGCAGTGTTTTTTTTGTGGAATGTATCCAGTGGTATCACAGTAAAAGAAGCAGAGATGTGACCTGACATTAGTTTGATGGAAGAGCTGCTGATCAGACATCGAGCATCTGTACTAATAAGCCTATAATACCACTATGCATCATTATGCCATTATAATTCTTACATTCGCCAAAGATTTAATCACCATATTTCCACTGATGCCAGAATTTTTGATCCAACTCTCTCTCAATTTAAAAGTAGAACTCTTAAATATAGCATTGTACCTGGATGACCACTTCTCATTACAGACACGCTGTATTTCAAAGCGAGTCCCTGCAGTGTGGTGTTGGTTTCACAGTTCTTCAGCACCATTTTGAAGTTGCCCTGTTGGTGTTCCGGCTGCTTATCAGTCAGACCCACTTTGGTCACCTTCTTGTCGTCTTTCCTGTACTCCACTTCCACATCCTTGTTGAGGCACTCCGGGGCCGTGTGATGGTGAAGGTGAACTGTGTAATTGTGCATGCCAGGCACAGAGAAGTCCCACTGCATCTGCTGATTGTCAGGGAAGTCATTGGGGTAGTTGGTAGAGATGAAGGCCGTATCAGAAACACCTCGTGGTAGGTTCACTTTCACGATGGCCACCACTGAAAAAGAAAGGGAGGAGAATATTGTGGCGTCAGAGGAACAACAGTTATGTGGCTGAAATGCTTCACCCCCGAATAGACATAACTCCAGACCAGCTCATTGATCTGATGCTGATACTGTTTGGCCAGCACATCAATGCACAAATACAGCTCTGACACCAACTCCAGGGACAGATTAAGTTATAAATGTTACAAGTCGACTAGATATGGTTATGGTTTAATTCATTTCGAACATGCATACAGTTTACATTGAATGCTTCATGTTACAATTCACAATTCCACATGTCCGAAAAGAAGTGGGAAGAAGCAGAGCTTATTTAATCCTAACCCCTCTCTGTATTTAATACATACAATCAAAGCAGACAATAATTATTTTTTATTACTGCTATCATCACTATTATCAGTGCTATTTTTTTTAAACATATATAGATATAATATATATAGATATGATAAATGTTCTCCGAACCTGCTGACTAATAAGAAACTCAAAATTTAAAGCTGGCCTACATCATATTGGGTTTAGCATCTTTAACGCACAAAATGTATCACAGCGGCCCCACGTCCTTAAATTTTTCTGGATGCGGCCCTCTGCGACACCCAGGGTCTATAGAATACGCTTTAAATCATATTTTTACATCGTATTTTTATGTCAACCTAAAAGTGTGGCGTGCCATCACCGGGTCGGGGATGAGGACCTGCCCAAAGCGGAGGAGTTTAAGTACCTCGGGGTCTTGTTCAAATTGTGAGGGAAGGATGGAACGTGAGACCGACAGGCAGATTGGTGCAGCGTCTGCAGTGATGCGGACTCTGCATCGGTCCGTTGTGGTGAAGAGGGAGCTGAGCCGAAAGGCAAAACTCTCAATTTACCGGTCCATCTACGTTCCTACCCTCACCTATGGTCATGAGCTTTGGGTAGTGACCGAAAGGACAAAATTGTGGGTCGAAATGAGGCTCTTCCTTACAAATAGGGTGAGAAGCACGGTCATCAGAGAGGAACTCTGAGTAGAACCGCTGCTCCTCCGCATTGAGAGAAGCTAGATGAGGTGGCTCGGGCATCTGGTCAGGATGCCTCCTGAACGCCTCCCTGGGGAGGTGTCCAGGGCACGTTCGACTGGTAGGAGTTCTCGGGGAAGACCCTGGACACGTTGGATAGACTGTGTCTCTCAAATGGCCTGGGAACAACTCGGTATATGCCAGGAGGAGCTGGACGAAGTAGCTGGGGAGAGGGAAGTCTGGGCTTCCCTGCATAGGCTGCTGCCCCCGCGACCTGACCTTAGATAAGCGGATGAAGATGGATGGATATTGCAAACCTACTGTATCCACTTACTGCTGGTCTGAGGCCCAACACTGACTTTGAAGTCAACAGGGTCCATCTTCCTGTCCCCCGGCACCTGGAGAGACATGCGGCCCTTGTAGAGCACTTGAATGCTGGTCACAGCACCGCCCTTGCAGAAGGTTCCAATGACGGCAGGCCCAGTGCGCAGATAGGTAATGAGCGTATACGTGTGCTCATCTGGACAGGTGTCTTCATTGGCAATCTGTTGCATTCCAGGCTCGGGGAAGTCCAGCTGGAAGGTCCGAGTGGAGCTGACTTTCAGATCCCAGGTAAAGGTCCGGTTGAAGTCTGGGAAGAGCGAGGACTCAGGCTGCACCATATTGCCAGAGCAGGAAGTAGCTGTGCAGTCTGGAATTACAGGAAAACATAAGCCTTTGTAAATTTGTCACAGATTTTTGTGCCAATGAATTTTAACTACTGCATTGTTAAGGTATGACTTTGCAATGCAGCTGCATTTCTTGACATCCCTGTCTGGACCAGGGATTACAAACTGGCGGCCGCAGTCAGAGTCTGGAGCCTGAAACCGTCCAATACGGACCTGGACCTACAGTCAATAAATACGGGGCACTTCTATTTTGACCTGTGCATCTTTTTTAGACTCTACGGTACTGGTTGATCAGTTCAGGAAATCCACTGAACAATTGCAGGCGAGTTAAGCCATCCCACGTGATGCTACTCAGCCAATCAAATCTGTGTAATGGCACTAAAAATTGAGACTCTAAATACAACAGAGACAGAAACAAAAAGGACAAAAGCTGAGCGACTGACACGAAAGAACGAGTGAGACATCCAAGAAATATGCTAGAAATGAGTGACGGATACAGATAAAGAGGACAGCGAGACGAGTAAAAGGGTAAAGAAGAAGAGACATGATCTACCTAGGTGTTTACATTCTCGTACCAATTTCTCTGTTTATCTCCACGTTGAAGACATCTTCGGGGCGAGGACAAGTGAATTCGACTGAGGTATTTCGAGATTCTCTCAGGGTTAGAATTTTTGGATTGCATGTCTGTTTCGGGGGTTTGTCCACACACACGCTGCAGTCGGGTTCGAGGGAGTTTCTGCTGATCATAATGATGGTTTCCGGGTCAGTGGTCACAGACAGCATTCTGCCAACTGAGGATAAAGGAAGACAAGTTTAGATGCAAAATTCCTGAATAATGATCTGTAAAAAAAAAAAAAATACTAAAAATAACAATTTTGCATGTGGGATATTTGCCTCGGGGTGCTGCTTTGGCTGTGAATATTGTCCTGTCCAGTTCTTCTCCTTGGGGCACCTCCACAGTCACAGTGGTAAATCCAAGAAGATCCAGACGAGACAACGATCCACCACTGCAGTAGCTTTTGGTCTTGATCTGGCCATCGTGTCTTGTTGTGCTCACAGAGTACCGGGGGCCATCTTGACATTCAGCTTGCGCTGATAACTGTCTCAGACCACCGCTGGGCAGCTCCAAGGTTAAAATAGTCCTCTCTGGGACGCTAATGTCCCATTTGAGGGTTCTTTTAAAGTCCTTCAAGAGGCCAGGATCGAGTTCTCCTGAAGTTGGTGTGCAGGAGTTCTTGGTACATTCTAAGAAGGGAAAGGCACAGCATGATATTAAAGAGATTCTATACTTCATTCATCGAGACAGTGAGGGTCAAACGATGACTTTAGACAACTACTGTAGCTGTACGCACGGATAAATGCTAACAGCGGGGGTGTCCAAACTTTTTCCACCGAGGGCCACATACTGAAAAATGAAAGGATGCAAGGGCCACTTCGCTATTTTGTAAGGCAACACATGTAGATATACTATGAAGTTATATACTGTATATTTCAAGAAAAAACTGCATCTCAGCTTTGTGATGTATGTAAAAAAAACAAAACAAGCCTATTATTTGTATCAACTTCACTTTTTGCTCTTTTTTTCCCCTCAGTTTTTGACATTTAAAAAAAAATGTATCAAATATTTCATCTTTCTTAAATAATCCTCGTAAGTAATCCTTTTCTTTTCGTAACTTCATTGTGACTTCATTCCCCCTTTATTTCCATAATATTATAACTTTTACCCACAACCTAATTTTCCAAAAATTACAATTTTGTTTTCTTTTGTTTGTCATATTACAACCTTTAAAAAAAATACAGTTTTTTTTTATTTCACCTTTATGTTACTATAATGAGATGATTTTTCCTCATAAAAAGTTTTTTCTCATCAAATTGAGAGGTTTTTTTCACGTTAAAATACTTTTTTCTTGTAATATTTTGACTTTAATTCTAGTAAAATGATGTTTGTTTTTCCATTTGTGCTGTTGTTATTTTTATTTTACAACTATTTCAACTTTCTTCTTATAAATCTTCTTCTAATAATTATCACTTTGTTCCCATAATATTTTGCCTTTATTCCCATATTGCAGTCATGGAAAAAATATTAGACCACAGTTGTTTATTCAGTTACTTATTCATTTGAATGCCTGATACAACTAAAGGTACCTTTGTTAGGACAAATATAACAATGACAACAAAAATAGCTCATAAGAGTTACATTTTTTGGCAGTACAATGCTATAGCTATTCATGTAGGAACTTAAGTGAGTTTGGTTATTATCAAGAAAACCATGGAAGTTGTTAGACATCAGCTCTTTAATTAAACTCTTATGAACTATATTTGTTATCATTATATTTGTCCAAACAAAGGTACCTTTAGTTGTATCAGGCATTAAAATGAACACAAAACTGAAGAAACAAAGGTGATCTAATAATATTTTCCCAAACTTTTCCCAAAAATTACAACTTTGTTTTGTTTTGTTTGTTTCTCATAGCAATAGGAGTTAAAAACAACTCTTCAATATTTCAACTCCTTGTAGGCCTGTCACGATAACAAATTTTGCTGGTCAATAATTGTGCTACACATTATTGTCGATAATCGATATTATCGTACAGTCTACCTGTGTGAGGCACATTAGCTTGACACAGAAGTTGCCTGTATGCATGTTGTTTAAATTGTATGCCATATAACCATATTGAGTGGTTCCTCTTTTTTTTTTTTGCAATGTAGCAAACAAACAGTACCAAGTATTTGTATACTATATACTGTAGGCCTATATATTAGCATATGTGTATAGTATATATTTGCATATCAATGCCTTTTTTTTGTTGTTGTTGGATTCATTTTCCAATTTAAACATTTGTAATATTTTTGGAAATAAAGAAATTAAATTGAAAAGGAAATTAAACACTGAAAACAAATTTGTGTATTTGCACCATTATCCAGATGATTTTTTCTTTTTAGGATTTTTGGGGGGGTTTTGAGTTTAGTTTTTTTTTTTTATTTTATTTTATTTTATTTATTTATTTTTAATAAAAGGTAGGTAGATACTTTATTGACCCCCAAGGAAATAGTTGTATCCAGTTGCAGCGATAGCAGTAAAATAAACATCACCTATAGTAACGTCAGCAAGCAAAGAGTATTATGTACAGTCACGGGTCAAAGGTAGCTGTTAAAAAAAGAATGATGAGGTAGTAATAAAAAAAGTTGACTGTGTCAACTATGACTGCTGTGAAAATGGTCAATTAAACAAAGCAAACAATGGCCAAAGACTGTACTGTACTGTACTGTACAGGGGGTCTCTAACATCTGGACACATTGGCAAAAATACATACAGACTGTAAAATCATATAAATAATACATATACTGTATTTTTAAATGTAATATAAACAAAAAACAATATAAAAACACATTTTCTTTAATTTATTTCTTATTACTGTATTATATTAATTAATTAATCAACCTTTTCAACTTTTTAATGTTTGTATACTGTATTATATGTCCGTCTTTTAGGGACACCTTGCAGTGTATTTTAATATTAATAGGTTCAACAAATGTTCAAATGAGAACACCTGTGTACATAACAGCATAATTAAATCAGTTATTTATGGTTTTGCCTGCTCGTGCTTGTATTTCTTATTCATATTTATGAATGTGAAATATTATGGTTGTGCCTTATTCAAATGGATTGTCATTATTTCTATATTTTCATCAACTAAACAGTATATATATACAGTATATGAGCATTAAATGCATCAGTAACTACAAGAAAAAAACAAAACAACAACAATTGACGAAATAACTGACATACCCAAAGAGCTCACCTATTGTCTTCTTCACCTCCGCACTGAAGGCATCTTGAGGTTTGAGGCAACTAAACTCCAGCGAGAGACTCTGAACGTTGGTCAAGGTTTTTTCCACCGGGCTGCAGGTGCGAGCCGAGTCGGCACCGGAGCACAGCTCGCATTCTGGTTCCTGCGAGAACCTGCTGATCACCAGGTTGGTGCTGGAGTCAATGGTTACAACCACCGTTCGGCCCTCTAAACAGGAGAGTGGGACAACAGACAGTAAGCACTTCAGGCCACAACATTAGCTACTCTTTTTTTCTCCTGAAGAAAGCGCCATCAAACCGCGTTCTATTCAAAATGAATTGTGTGCAAACAATTTTGATAGTGAATCTCACAATTGTTTAGGCTCATCTTTCAACGTTTTGGCAAATTCCAGCCTGACCTTCCTATTCTTCTTGCTAATGAGTGCTTTGCATCTTCTAGTGTAGCCATTGTACTTCTATGTAGATATAGTGATACCTTCACTCCTGCCCCCTACAAGTTATTGCTAATGTCACGAATAGTTGTTTTACGGTCTTTCTTTACAGTAGTGGTGTCCAAAGTGCAGCCCGGGGGCCATTTGTGGCTGGCTGGTGTTTTTTTATTGGCCCGCAGCACATTCTAAAAATATAATTTAACAAGTAAACGAAAAAAAAACAGCAGCAAATAAAAAATAAATGAATAAATAAAAAATATCGTAATACAAGAAAAAGTCGTAATTTTATGAGAATAACATTGTAATATGAGGAAAAATAACGTAATTTTAATAGCATATAGTGGAAACATTAAAGAAAAAAGTAATTTTTTAAAAAGTCATAGTATAATAAGAAACAAACAAAACAAAATTTTAAAAGAAAAAAGTTCTAATGTTCCGAGAATAAAGTCAAAATATTATGGGAATAAAGTCAGAATATGATGAAAAGAACATTGACAAAGATTATTGAAGAAAAAAGTGGAAATATGTAGAACATTTTTAAAAAGAACAGCAAAAATGGGGATAAAATAGCAAAGACCATACTGTAAGTCCATACTCAAAATGCTATTTCACTGATATCACAAAGCTCACATGCAGTTTTTTCTTGAAATATATATATAGAACTTCTTAGCATATCTACATGTGTTAGTTTACAAAATATCCAAGCGGCCCTTGGATCCTTTCATTTTTTTACTATGTGGTCCTCTGCGGAAAAAGTTTGGACACCCCTGCTTTACAGACCTCACAATGTTTCTGTCATCAACTGCTGCTTTCCTTGGTCTACCTGTTCCATGTCTGTTACTTAGTACTTTCTTCTTCTTCTTTCATGTTGTTTTCACCTCTAAATGCAGTCTACACAGACAAAAGCGATCCTACCCGAGTATTTACATTTTTGAAACAGAGAAAAGAAATCTGCGAATATCTGGGCGTGCCAATGCCAAACAGCAAATAGGCGGGGATCTACTGGAGAGAAATGTTAGGCCTGATTGAAATAGCTCATCAGGCAGTAGCTTCATGTTACTAATACCACTGATTTGTAACATAAGAAGTGGCTTGTGCAGTGGAAATGATTTGAAAAACATGCACAGACTGCATACAAACGGTTAAGTAAACAACTCGGTTATGTTTTAATAGAAGTGTGAGCAACCAAGACTCTGTATTCTTACTTAGTGGTCCTGCAGAGGCCTGGAACACCACAGATTCCACCTTTGTCTTCGGTTGAACTTGCAGAGAAACTACAGCGTCACTGAACAGGTCTAAATGGGTCACAGAACCTCCTTTGCAGTAGTCAGTTTCTGCTTTGCTGTTTGTTCCAGACGTGTCCACTGAATACCGATATCCATTGTTGCATGGTCTTGACGCCTCCCGCAGTCCCTCTCCAAGGACATTAAGACCCACAACGGTCTTTGCAGGCGCCTTGATCTGCCAGATGAAGGTTCTGGTAAATTCACTGAGTAGAGAGGGTTGAGTTTCTACAGTCGAAGGGCTGCAGGTGTCCTCTGTGCATTCTGGATAAGACAGATAGGCATACATGGCTTTAGACTGAATTTATACAATCAGCATGTATGTTTAATATGTATGTTGTATCCCAATTTAAAACCAACTGACTTAATGCTTGATATTTAGAAAGAGAATGATACATGAACCCAAATAAAGTGTTTTATACAGTGGTTAACTTATCTTGTCTCACAAAAAAGTGAGACGCATGTGGCGCATCGGTGTTGTGACTCACCTTCTTAGGCCTTTGTCATGTGTCAATAATTAGACGCAACTGTCATACAGTGGAACTCGTTTAAGCCCACGCCCCTCGGACTGGCCAACTGAAGAGGCTGTCGATGTGACCAAAAACCGACATTCTCCAAAGACCAGACTCGTGTTTGGGTCAACATTTATGCACATCGCTTTTAGCTGTGACCAACAGAAACCCTCGCTACATCGCAGTTCAAATCTTGCAGCTTCACTCAAAACATGTAACATGTAAAATTTTGAGTAATAAGAAGATCACGCCGGACCAGGACTTGATAAGGTGGTCAACGTAGACGGGTTGCCAACATAAACGGGATCAACTTAAAGGGATAGTTGGGATTTTTTTACATGAATGTTGCTCGCATCTTCACCCTCGACGGAGCGCCGCGGCCATCTTGTTTACGTGTGTTCCACAGCGGAAGAAGATGTGCCCGTCTTCATCACATAAACTGTTGACATAGTCCACTGCTGATGGGGATGTCATAACTTCATGTCAAAAAATCCCAACTATCCCTTTAATCGAGTTCCACTGTGCCATTAATTCAATTCTGTTCAATTCAATGTTATTTCAATAGCGCCCTTTCACAACAGACATTATTGGAAGGCATTTTACATATCATGGAGCAGATTTAGAACAACCTCATTCATATTACAGCTTAAATTATTTTTTTTTACACTTGGATGACGAATAAGAATGTTAAAATGTGACCTAAAATTGCCTCTATAGTTAAAAAAAGATTTGATGATGGCAACTCTGGAATGGATTATTTTTATTTTCCTTATTTACCAAGGGAAAATTGTTTCAAAATCCCAACAAGCCTGAGGTCAGGGAACAGATGGTGTTGTATTGCACAGTACCTTTTGTATAGTACAAACGGGGCAGGTACTGTTTGTGATCATTGTGATGTTAGTCGGAGGGATCATACAAAAACCGGGGGTGCAGTTTTGCAAAATAAGGGGGTATAGTGCAGTTAGGGACAAATGAAGAACACATTTTGGGGTCAGACCTGTTCAATATTGTAAAACCTCCAGTTCCATTCTGTTTTTTGTTTTTTTTAATACAAAAGTCTGTGCTTTAATTCCTTAGTGATTTGGCCAAGTGGACTTTAAAGCAATTGTCTCAAACTCACAGCACGCGGCCTTGACAAAAAGTTTAGCGTTAGAGCGGCCGACACATCCTGGGCATTTTATATTGGCATTATATATACGGTCGTCTCTCGCTCCCTCTCTCTATCACTGTCTTTCAAAAATGTACAGTATTAATTAGTTTCGTGGTTTCGTGGTTGACTATGGCCTATTATTAGTCAAAAAATATATGTAGTATTCTGGTCACTCTGCGTCAGTAATTTTACATTGATGAGAAATTACCTTACATTACATTACCTTAACATTGCATGGACTTAGGCATGGCACGTCTGACAGAACAGTGAAAAAAGTTCTCCTCCCATTCAATGTGGAAGCGGTACATTTTTGGCTTCTTACTTTGTCCTTCTTCCCCACGCACTTTGAAACAGTTTAAGTTTAGAAAAATAAATTGGGCGTTAACTAGTTAGCTTGCTATATGCGTGTGGCGGTATAGTGGCGGCTGTCTCTTATGTCCCTTCAGTGATCCTGTAACCTGCGCATTAGTGTTGCGCGACGTGGTCTAAACAAAAAAATAATAGGAGTGACTTTAGGGGTGTGATTTCATGTCTACGGGGCTCTAATAATGGTAACAACCGTATTTGCAAAGGTTTTCTATGCTCTAACTACAAAAATATTCAATTCATTAATATTGACTCCTACTTCGCAGAAATTCACTTATTGAGGTCAGGAACCAATTAACCACAAACCCGAACATTTAACTACAATCACAGTGCAAACACATAAGTGACATCACAATATGTAACAGGTAGGTAAACACACACAGGGCTGCTACTACTACTACTACTACTACTACTATGTCCATCCATCCATTTTCTTTTCTGCTTATCCTCATTAGGGTCATGGGGAAATAACTATGTTAACTCCAAATATGTAACATTAGCAACTTTTTACAAAATAAGTGCCGCAAGGCATGCTGAGAAGTCAGAAACACTCTCTGCAACGCTGGCAGCAAGGAGCAGACAAGAGAAGCCTCCGTTCTGAAGAACAGTTTGTGTTCTCAGCTGTACTTTTTTGTGGAAGCCTTGATGCGACCCAGCCACACCCAAAACATACATCCAGCTGCCCCCAGGTACGCTGAGTTTGAAACCGCTTCTTTAATGACTTGGTGAGAGCAATGACATTCATAGCTAAGGACCGTTACAAACCTGTGTCTGGAGCCAAAGCGCTGCATATTTGAATATGAAAATCATTGACTGTGCATAGCCAACTAACCAATGCTTTGCGTAACAAGCCGATATCAACAGCCTGACTGTGAACTCACCAAGGATCTGAGTTACAGTAACCGTGTAAGCCTGTTCTACAGGTTGGGAACAGTTGAAGAGCAGCTTGACCTCCTTCTCAGGCGCCAGCGTAAGAGTGGCGTGGCAGGACGTCTGCGTGTCATTGACCCCGCTGACTACACAAACAGCACAGTCATCCAAGTGGGGAGCAGTTGACACCGTCACTGTTGAGCCTTTGTCGGGCAGGGCTGTCAGCTGCAGGCATTCTGAAGAAACAGATGAGAGGACATGGTATGATGCAAGAAAAGGAAATTAAAGAAGCTGTACGCATGATGGCAGAGACTGCCAGCTGTAACGCAGTAATTGTAAAGCTGTAATTCAGTAAAACAAACTCAAAATGTAACCCAACTGGGTAATGCAAGACCCGCATGCAGAAACATTTTGATAACACTAGGGAACAAATGAAAAAAAAACTTTTTAGAACTATTTTAGAACTGATTCAAGGCTTATTAAATCCACTGAATAAGAATATGACCTTCGTTCCTTCTTTTTCATAATGTATTATCAATAAATGTACCTCTCAGGATGGGCGTCACAGTGTGTTTCTGTGTAAGGCCATTAGAAATGCTGCGTACTGTATTATATGATGTCATTCGATCTTAAATCAATATATTCTGCAAGTAGGAAACACTTTTATTTAATCAAAAAGGCGAATGACGTGAAGACATTCATCCTTGTGTCCAATATGCTGCATGTATTCACAATAAGGGGTATATCATATACTGTATATACCTCAATAACCAGAGCTGAAAAACTGATTTCTTAAAAAAAAATAAAATAAATAAATAAATAATAAATAAATAAATTATATAAATTATATAAGTCAAGCTGTCCACTGCTAAAAAAAACAAAAACCACTGAAAAAACCACTTTCCACTGAGGGCCACACCCTTATAAAAAATGTTTAATTAATTTTTTTTTTTAATTAAAAAACAAAGGATGCAGTAGACATTTTAATGTTTGTAATTTTTTTAAGGCTGAAAACATGCTAAGAAGTTACATATATGTAAAACAACAAAAAAAACAGCCTGCATGTCAGCTCTCTGTTTGAAAAATGTGTTTGTACTAAAAACATTCCTTATGGTGAATGCAATGTGTTTTATGTGCGCTGTCATAGAATGTCTTTAGTCTCCTCATGTTCTATCATATGATGTTCTACAGGGTGGGCCATAAGTTTCCATACATGGGAAAAAAGTTGTACAATCGTTTTATTTATATAATGTGCTCTATATGATTACCAGTGTTTCGAAAACACATAAAAGTTAGATGAAGTTATTCTTGTAATGATGATACTTTTCTTGAGATGTTTTATGTCCCGTATCTTCACCTGATACACCATAGCTTGAAAACATTTAGGAAAATAAAATGAAATTTGGACATAAACCGAAAAAACCTGCTAAGAAGGACGTACGCTACAGTGTTCCCTCACTCTATTGCGGTTCACCTTTCGCAGAATTTTTTTTAGTGCTGCTTTTTTTTTTATTACAGTGTATGAACACTGTTACAGGCCAAGCCTGGCCCTTTAAGAAGAATTGCACTGTGGGAAGTTGAGTGGCTCTCTCTTCCCTCACTCTTCTGTCTGCACCACCCATTGTTTTCTGCGTCCTGATTGGCTGTAGACCATCGTCAATCAATCTCCTTTGTGCCGCCCAGCATGTCTCCTGTGTCATCGCTAGTTTGCTTGCTTGCTACCTTGTAAATGAATCTTTGGCTCGAAGGACTGCAGCAATAAGTTTTAACAAGGATACAAAATTGCTGCAGTACAGCGGAACAACGCCAGGACGAAGAAGCACGGTCACAGGAGTGAAATAGGCATGAGTGACTTAATCATGTCTTGTGTCTGACCGGAAGGTTGATCATTAAAATTCAAACGAAATTTTGAACTTCTTTGAGAGTGTTTAAACAAGAGAGAAATGTGATAAAATGTTAATGCCTGTCTGAGAAAAGTGTATGGTGAAGTGTTTTACAGCCTTAAAACATATATAATCATGGTAAAAAAATGATTGAATGAAATGAATTAAGTTAGCTACTTTGCGGATTTCACTTATTTCAAGCTATTTTGGGAACCTATCCTCCGCGATAAACGAGGGAACACTGTATAAATAAGTTTCTTGTTGCATTCAAGGGCCGACAACATTAAAATTGTGCAGCAATAATTTGATGTCATCACCAGCTGCTCACAGCTCGTGGGGGCCTTGGGAGAATATTTTGGTACTGTTAGGATGACCCCCATATAACACCACATTTTCCCCTCTAGAAAACAGTCTGAAAAAGCCAGGTCGTCTTTTATTGGTAATCTAGAGGTTTATACATGCATGTAGCAAATCAGAGAAACCACGCTCGCAGACAAAAACACACCAGAGTGTGTTTTGAACTGAACTAAACATGACAGGTGTGAATGCACCCTTAGCAAACAACAACAGAGGAGACGTTAGGATGCTAATTAGTCAAACTACTGTCGAGCAGCTAGATAATATGATCATTTAAAAAATATATTTTTAAATATTTTTGTTCTCCAAACGAGAGTTGTCATATTCAGAGTCGTCATATATTATGGTCAGTTAATATCTTTTACTTCTTTGTTTTCTTTTAACTTTGCACATACAGTAACCCTCATTTATCATGGTTAATTGGTTCCAGACCTGATGGTGATGAATGAATTTCCACAAAGCAGGACTCTATAGAACTTTATTAATGGCATATTTTCGTAGGTACAGCATAGACCTTCTAAATACGGTTTTTAACATTATTAGAGCCCTCGAGACAAAAAAATAACACCCCTATAGTAACATTTAGACCCGTATTACCCAATTTAGAATACATAAGAGAAAATAAGACATTTAAGACATAAAAGACTTGTGTTTGTGTTGCTTTAAATGTGTTCCTGTCCTTGGAGAGCTGAGTGTGGGGCGGACAGGAAGTGACGCCGGGGGCTAGGCGTGGTTTACAGGCAACAACAGTAGCCAGTGTTCGGGATTATTGTGTCTGTTGTGAGATAATTCAAACCTGCGATAAAAGCCTGTTGTTCCGGTAATCAGGTCTGGTGATTGTGTGTCTCACCGATTACAGTAACAGTTACAGATTACAGTAACATTACTGACACCTAGTGACCAGCGTTGAATACTACATATGATCACGTCTTTGAATGCGTCTTCGATTTGTATTAGTTGATTCCATTTTTTTGCTTGAAAATGCTTCACTGAGGAAGAAAAAATATGTACATTTGCTTAAATATTTTAGTAATAACAGGCTGTATTCAACCGCAACTGTAATAGCGTGAGGCAACGAAATTCACAGCGCAAAATGGTGAGGGACTACTGTTCTGTTTTTTTTTTCAAACTTTGTTTTACCCCAACACTTTATCCTTTTCTTCCATCACTACATTTCTAACCATTTTATTCTTATTTGTATTATTGTACCTGTTGTGACATCATTCAAACCTGCAATAAAAGCCTGTTGCTCCGGCGACCGAGTCTGGTGCTTGCGTGTCTCACCGCACATTACAGTAACATTACTGACACCTAGTGTCCAGTGTAGAATATTACATCAACCTCTGTGAGTCATTTCAATGTCTTATATTTGTATTCAGTCAGCCATTTTTATGCTTTAAAATGCTTAACTTGGGCAAAAAATACATATTTGCTTAAATATGCACATATTTTGATTAATACTAGGCTGTATTCAACCACAAAACAGCATGATTTATTTAAGGGATAGTTCGGATTTTTTGAGCAGCAACTAAGTGGAACAACGTTCTTCATCACGGAAATCTGACCAGAACTGGACTTACTGTAGGAGACCAAGTGGAGGGTAAGTTGCTGATACTGGATAACAATACTGATGAGGATGTCATAATAATCCAAACTATCCCTTCAATTACTATATTTCTGAGAAAGAGTGATCGGGTGAAGTCTTGAAATTCAATCCACAAAGTGGTGAGGGATGACTGTATTGAAGTGTCAACATGGAAAAGGAAGGAATTATCAGTAATATATCAAGGGGATTAAATAAAATGTACTTCTTCCTACTCCTTTTCGGCCATGTATCATATACATCACGTGCAGCACGTAACATCACGTGGTTACATTTGCAAAATTGTCAAGTACGTCTGCTTCAAATAAACTCAGCATACCATACGATAGCCAACATTTTGAAGCATTCTAGTGGAGACGTTCCAGGTTCCATATACATGTAATTCATATTACTGCTCCCCCTGCCAACATATCGCAACAGGGGACATAGCAGAAGGGTCAACTTATGCTTCACAAAAGCACATTCAGAGCTCCGCAGCAGATTGCTGGTCAATAATTAATGACGATGATCAATTCAAACCACCAAGGAAGCTCCATAAATACCTCATAAAGCTTTTAGAATGAGGTCTATGTGTGAAACTGCAAAACCTCCACTGTAAACTCAGTCGTTAGCATTAGCAATGCGTCCTTTGTAACGTACTTCGTCCCTAATAACTGGCATTTAAAAAAAAATGCTGCTTTGAGTTTCAGCTGCAAGTATGACACCCAATTCGCGCTAATTTGTCACTTTTGTGGACAAGTGGTTTTGAAAATAAATTGCCCAACCGTCGAAAATACAAATTTAAAAACTCACCTGATGAGGCGAGGATAATTAACAACAGAAGTCCGAGGGGCGCGCAGGTGTGGCGCCGCATGTTCATCCTCCTTTTCTCCTAAGCGTGTCAAAACAATAAAAAATAATAAAAAAAAGGGGGGGGTAATAAATCCAAGTATTAATCGCTCAAACGCGCATTTTCGCAAGCGTTGACAGCCACTTCCGGCTTACCTGTGCGCGGCGACAGCAGCAGGAGCAGCGGGGGCGTAGCGTGGAGGGCGTGGTCCGCGGGCACGGGGATCTGTTCAAACCTGACAGACTGCAGTTTGCAGCCTAGCACTCACACACACGCGCACGCACACGCGCGCGCACACACACACAGAAGCACTCTCGAGTCGTTGTGTGGCACAATGAGTGTCCTACTTGGAAGCACCCAAACATGCCGAGAATGGTTGGCACAACACCATGGAGGGTGTGAACATTAGATACAAATATCGATTGTATTGATACCACAGGGGTCGATACTAGTTTGATCGATATTTTTCAGTTTTCTTCTGTATATACAGTATTTACACAAGTGTGCGTGTGTGTGTGTGCGTGTTTGGTTATGTTGTTCATATTGTTACATTGTTGATGCTTGAAGTTTTTGGACACAGGAGGGCTTTGGGGGCAAAAAGATAAAGAATTTGAATGAGAGCCAATATCTTTTTGCTTTTGTTTCCTAATTTTGTACTATTTACTTTATTTATACATTGTTCACAAATATGTGTGTTGACAAAAATAGGTTTTTGTTTGTCTTGTGACATAAAGTTGCAGGAAATATCACTTTTTGGCACTTTATTTTTAAAAAAACAACACTTGGTATTGGATCTGTACAAACATTTGCTCATAATCACCCCAACTATTGCATAAAAAAATACAGCAATCCCTCGCCACCTAGCGCTTAGAATTTTGCGGCTTCACTCTATCCTGTTTTTTCTAAAGCTATTAATTTAACAATCATGCTGTTTCGTGTTTGAATCGCCTATAACTAAACAAAATATGTGCACATTTAAGCAAATTTTATATATTTTTTGGCAAAATTAAGCATTTCCAAGCATAATAGCTAAAGGAACTAAAATACTAATATACGGTGTTCAGAAGACACATTGAAACTGGTGTCAATAATATTACTGTAATGCTTGGTGAGACACACAAGCACCAGTCTTGATTGCCAGGAGAACAGGCTTTTATTGTAGTTATCTCACAACAGGCACAATAATCCCTTTAATGCAACCCACACCAAGATAAAACTCAACAACAAAAGTCAACAAACTCTGAACCCCCCACTCAGCTTCCCTAGCACAACCCACACAAGCGTGAGTCTTATTTATTTCTTAAATGTCTTATTTTCTGTTATTTTGTCTAATATATTGGGTAATACGGGTGTAAAGGTGACTATAGGGGTGTTATTTCATGCCTAGAGGGCTCTGATAATGTTAAAACCATATCTAGAAGGTCGTAAACAGGTTTTCCATTCACTAACTATGAAATATTCCATATAGAAATAAGGAATCCCGCTTCATGATAAATGACGGAATGTATAATAATAAATACTGTACATTTATTGCCATTTGGACAAATAAAATGCATTACATGAACAATTTACTGTACATGCAGTAAATACATACAGTATATGTAGTATGTATGTGCAATCATAACATGTAGCAAAAGTACAGGTGCATACACACTAGAGTTTCAACATGTAGTGACACATGATAAAGCCAATGACAGCTAAGGAATATCCCCATACATATACTTATTGTTGTGATTGTACACTGATAGTGTCAGTGTAATTTGTCCTACGTGCACTCTTTTATTTGTGATTTACCGGCCAATGTGGATGCTTGCGAGTGAGCTTGAGATTTTAATGCTGCAGAGGTTCACTCCTGCCTCTACACGCCACACGGCTGACACATTCCTGAACGGAAACATACCTCAGGGCGTCATATACACACATCAATGTGTCGTATTTTCTTCTAACTTCCTCAGCTCAAACAACACTTAAGAGTTATTCTTGTAACGCTAAACCAGGGCTACACAACTTGTGGCCCGTGACTGACGTCAAGACAGGCATGTGAGTTCAGTTCAAAACTTGGGAGTGACTCATGTTTTTGCAGCAGATTTCTAAAAACAGCAGAGCAGTCTCGTCATATACCTGGAGAAGATCTTAGACCGGCTTTTTTTAAAAACAGCAGACTGCTCCTTAGGCTAGGGTTTTTGCAGGAGGTCCTTAAAAACAGCAGAGCGCCTCTGTCATGTGCCTGTACAAGATCTCTGACTAGCGTTTTTGCAAGAGGTTCTTAATAACGGCAGAGCACGCCTGTCATTTAGACGATTTTGACTGGCAATGTTGCAGAAAGTCTTTAAAAACAACAGCGTGCTCTTGTCATATTGAGGATCTTTGACAGGTGTTTTTGCAGAAGGTCTTTAAAAACAGCAGAGCTCTCCCGTCATATAGAGGAGCTTTGGCTGCCGTTTTTTTTTATAATAGGTTCTTAAAAAACAGCAAATCGATCCTGTTATGTGGAGGATCTTGGACTTGGGTTTTTGCGGGAGGTTCTTAAACAGCAGAGCACTCCTGTCATATTGACGATCTTTGACTGCCGATTGTGCAGAAGGTCCTTAAAAACAGCATAGTGCTCCTGTCATATTGAGGATCTTTTGACTGGCGCAACAGTGTTCTCCTGTCATATAGAGGATCTTTGACTCTTGCTTTTGCAGCAGGCCTTTTTTTAAAGTAGGTCCTTAAAAAACAGCAGAGCGCTCTTGTTGTGTAAATAAATAAACTTTGCATCTGTTTTAGTGTATGCCTTTATGACTTTAGTTATGACTCTATTAGTCTTGCTTTGACATTACATACAAATCCTCCCCATCGTCCTTCGCTTTCTGAAAATGTAGACCTCAGAACAATTGAAGTGTAGGCCCGATCCATACCAATTGTTTGAAAAACACTAATCTGAATGTGTCTTTAATTCATCTGAAGAGGTGAATGATTGTGACAAATTATCACTAAGGATCATTCATGATCCAAAGTTCCCAAAGACACATACGTACACACACACAAAGAACCCAAATGCTTTTTAGCTGAACCAGTCTGACAGCATGCAGGGTGGGCGTGGTGTTGTGCCTGCAAACAAGGGAGCTTATTGAAGAATCAACAGCTGTCACAAATCCTCCCCGTCCCACTACTGTAAAAAGCAGGGGTAAGCGAACATATGCTCATGAGGGCCGCCAGTTTGCTAGTTTTCATGCCAGGGATTAGGGTTTCATAGCTCAATGCCAAATGTTTCTTCACTGAGCCCACAGATGGGAGATGATCGCTTACAGTATATGTAACTGTGTACGGTATGCAACAATGATATTAATTAAGCACACATGACAACATACACTATTTGAAAAACACACGGATATTTGCATGAATAAACATAGAAGAGAAGTGAAAAATATAGATCTCATCATGCGGGTATCGATCCGATACCGATAATACGCTGGTGTAAATAATATTGATATTTGGATTGATCTGACCACAGTTGACATTGATACATTTAATAAACAAGCAACACATAGATACAGTGTGTGTGTAAAATGATACCACTTGGACTGTTGCCACCCACTTGGCTCAATACCTTACAGGAGACCCGGGAGGGGGGGGGGGTCCAACAGCACCATATTCCCAGACGGCAACTCTCCTTACAGCTGTCTGTACCAAATAAAACCCGGCGACAGTCTCACTGAAGGCTCTTGAAGGAAAAGACAACCTTGCAAAAGAAGGACTACAGTATGGACACCAGTTTGCTTTACTTTGGTAAGAAGGAACCACTACAGATATTCATATGTGTTTATGTGCTGATCCTTTGTATTGACAAAGGACACGCTGTTTATGTATTCTGCATTAAAATGTGTTTGTGTGTTGCTTGCAGGCCAGTGTGTAAAGTGCAATAAAGAGGTGCATGGGGCAGGGAAAGCCTGCCAGGCCATGGGACAACTATTCCATGACTCTTGTTTCACCTGCAGTTTGTGTAGTGAGTTTTATACTTCATAATCACTAGTTTTGCGTCTGCCACTCTCAGAAATGATGAAACAATGTTTATTTCAAGACATAATGTTATCATCGCACCTTGGTCTATATCAGGGGTGTCCAAACATTTTCCATTGAGGGACACATTCTGAAAAATCAAAGAATGGACAGGCCACTTTGATATTTTACATTTTGTAAACCCATGTAGATATGCGAAGATGTTATGTATATTTACAGAAAAGAAAACAGCCTCAGCATCTCAGCTCTGTGATACAGGTGAAAAAGCGTTCTATTAGTAGAAATTTCCACTTTTTAATTCCACTTGTTTGTTTTTTTTGCTTGATTTCCATTGCCATTGTTGTTTTTATTTTCCAAATATTTCAACATTTACATTTTCTTGTACTGTTATGACTTTATTCCCACAATATTTTGATTGTATTCTTAGAATTTAACATTTTCACAACCTATATCAACTTTATTTTTTGTTTTGTTTTGTTTCTCATGACATGACAACTTTAGAAAATAAAGTATTTTGTCCTTAGTATTTCAACTGTAACTTTAATTCATTTGATTTTTTATTAATTCTATTATAGATTTTTTTATTTTGATAAATTATGTTTTTGCCCTGCGGTTGGCTGGCGACCAGTCCAGGGTGTACCCGAAGTCAGCTGGGATAGGCTCCAGCATACCCGCAACCCTTGTGAGGATAAGCGGCATAGAAGATGGATGGATGGATGTTTTTTCATCTTGACATTACTTCTTTATTCTTGTAAAATTCCAACTTTTTCTTGTAATTTTATGACTTTATTCTCCTAATATCTCAACTTTATTCTCATAAATTTATTTTACTCACCTTGAAATTACATTTTGGGTTTTTTTTTGTGTAATTTTCTTGCTTAATTGTATTTTTAGAATGTGTCATGGACCATTAAAAAACACCTTTAAATTACATTTTGGGGTTGTTGTTTTTTTGTAATTTTCTTGCTTAATTGTATTTTTACAATGTGCCATGGACCATTAAAAAACACACTGCACACGCCGCACATGCTGCACAGTTTGGACACCCCTGGTCTATGTAGTTGCCACCGAGGGAGATGTTCATTTAATGACTGACACAAATACGTATACACAGCCATGGAAAAAATGATGAGACCACCCTTGTGTCTTCAGTTTCTTGTTCATTTTAATGCCTGGTATAACTGAAGGTACATTTGTTTAGACAAATATAATTTTGATAACAAATATAGCTCATAAGAGTTTAACTTAAGAGCTGATATCCAGCAACTTCCATGGTTTTCTTGATGATAACCAAAACCACTTACGTTCTTACATGAATAGCTTCCAAACAATTGAACTCTTATGAGCTATTTTTGTTGTCATTGTTATATTTGTCCAAACAAAGGTACCTTTAGTTGTATCAGGCATTACAATGAACAAGAAACTAAAGAAACAAGGATGGTCTAATAATCATTTATTCAATGGCTGTATGTATATGTAAATGTGAAAGATAATTGCCTTATTTTTGCTAATTTTTTCAAGTGTCCTAAGTCATGCTGTGTCGAATTAGATTGAAATGAACCCCTTAAATTTGCTGTAAATGTAGTATTTATTTCAGGTAAAAGGCTTCAGGGAAAGCCATTTTATACGATGGCTGGAAGTATCTATTGTGAGGAGGATTTTTTGGTAAGTCTACACTATATATATATATACTTTATATATGTCATGGTCTGGGGCTGCATGAGTGCTGCCGACAAAGCGGAGCTGCACTTCACTGGGGGAAACATGAATTCCTAGAAGATGTAACAAAATGCTCAGGTGTACCACATGAGATACTGTACTGTATATGCACATACACACACATTATGATATGCCACCCGCCATAGACAGCAATGTAATTGTATTTTATTACATGCAGCACTCAGGAGTTCATCCGCCCCCTGAAGTGTGCAACAGCTGTGGTCACTTAATCATGGATATGGTGAGTCATCTACTGTATATTTATATAAGTGTGCAGTGTATGTGTATGTGTGCGTAAGATTCATTAGAGCTGTGTATGTGTGCACCCTCCCGCAGGTCCTGCAGGCTCACGGGAAATCGTACCACTCGGCCTGCTTCCGCTGCGTTGTCTGCAGACAGAACCTAGAGGATCAGCCCTTCACTGTGAGTGCTGACGACAAGGTTTACTGTGTCATGGACTACCACAAGTGAGTTGCTTCCCACTTAACTATCTCGCTGAACAATGGGCGAAACCCGCAAAAGAGTCAACCGAAAAGCTACAAGACAGGCTTGACATGAAAGAGGCTGCTGGTGGTTTCAGGGCGCAGGCTCCTTGCTGTGCATCTTGCAATAAGCCCATACTGCCAACTGAGGTAAGCCTCCATTATAATGAATAAGTCATTTGTCACAGTTCCATTATGCACATTTGTTAATGACTTATCATTGTTTCAGGGTTGCACAGAGTCTATTCGAGTGGTTTCATTCAACAACTACTACCATGTGGACTGCTATGGATGTGATGTTGACTTTGTTTGAAGGTTGAGTCATCACTGATGTGCTGACAAAGTAGATAATATTGTGCCTTGTTGCACTTTTTTTGCCTGCAATAAATTCACTTTAGTGTGTCAGCTGTTTTGTGTTATTTTGTATGGGGGTTTTTTTGTTAGTTTTTTTTCAGTGTAAGTTTTAACGTAACTCAGTCAACAACCGCATGCTAACAAAGTCTTTTAATAAGAGTCACCAATAAAATAACCCCCAACATATTACATATATGAAGTATGGTTATTGACCATTTATGTTCATACATAGAAAAATTAATAATAACTACCGTAGCACGTGACGCAGCAGAAGCGCTGTCGCAAAAAATTGCGAAAGGAGGACGTGAAGTAGGTCTGGCGCATGCGCAAAAGCAATCGCGCTTTCGATGCAGATTGCGTAGTGACACCCATCACTTGTGCTCAGCTGCTCACCTGCTCCAACTCCAGCAATAACCATACTTCCTGCATTCTGCTAACAATCCATGCTAACAATGCTTTACTTCTAGTTTTAAATCTATTGGGGCCGACAGAGACATGTAAAAGCGTCATTTCTTTTTGTGTGGGAAATGGCTGTTGAACCTTAAAAATGAAATTAAAACACACACACACACACACTTCCACCAATCACACACACGTCAAAGTGCAATAACGAAACCCAGTAATTTTGAATTTCCCCATGATAAACACAACCAGGCATTCACAATATTCCAGTTGAGTCATGATTTAATGTTGCATCATAAAGGAACATTTTAATTATTTTTATGACCCCACAACTAAAACTTGCATACCTTAAATGAAAACTTCTATACTGATATTGTATGGATAAGATTGGAGAATTTCACAGACGTTTGGCAGCGCCTCCCCGTGTCGCCATTTGTAACTACAACAATCTGAGGTCCCGGAAGAGACCACTTGACAAATTAAGTGAAAACAAACTGTTTGAAATGGCGTCAGTCACAGTTCGTGGCTGCGCGCTTTGCACCGCGGCATTGCTGAACTTTGCGTTTGTTTTCATATCTGGCGCAGATTTTATTCGGTTTATATCATTTCGAGTCATTTATCACAACATCACGGGAGAGACGACACTGTGTGAAGGTAAAGCTTTAAACTAACTGCTGCTTGTCAGCTAACGTAAACTTTTTTAGAGGGAGACACGGTTTATTCGGAAGTGTACAGGCTCGATCGACACTTACATGATGGTATTTTTGACGAAGTTCATTTGGAGTTGTGGATAGTCGCTTACCATTAAATATTAATAGGAGCCAGCGTTACTGTATATTAACAGCCCGGCTAGCTCAGTCGGTAGAGCATGAGACTCTTAATCTCAGGGTCGTGGGTTCGAGCCCCACGTTGGGCGTAGAATTTTTCACTTTGAATGACGTACTAAGCTTTATTTTGACGTAGTACAATAATAGCCGTATCGTATACCAGTGCATGTTATCGGCCATATGTCAAAGTTGCCCAGTACAAAGTAAACAACGATTGTCCACTACTGAGTAGTTCGTGTGCCGTTTTTTCCCTCAACAATTGGATGGTACGAAATATAAACATTCATGTTAAATTTCTTCTCATAATCAACCAGGTCCAATGTAAATTGAAATATTAGAGAATCAAAAAAATAAAAATAAGAATAATGCAAACAGTAATATTTTGTCGATTGTGTACCTACGGTGCATTGTAGCCTTTTGTGCATCATACAACTTAATAATGCTGATAATAGATGTGATTTTTTTACCCCTGTTTATTCCTCCTTCTAAGACTCCATACCGTGGTCAGCGGCCCTGCAGGACAGCACTGTCCTTAAGTCTTTAGTTGTGGATGTTGCTCTGCTGGCTCTCTTCACTTTGCAGCATAGTCTGCTTGCATGGGCTCCGGTCAAACAGGCCTGCCAGTCAGTCCTCGGGTCCCTGAACAGGATGACATACTGCTTCACCACTGCACTGGCTCTGCAGGTACAGAGCTTGTTACATTATGTATACAAATGGATGTATATAGATTGATAAATACTTTGGTAGTGCAAATGTGATGTATATATTTATTGCACGTGGTTTCATGTACCCATTTGAATCTTATAAAGTCTCTATACAGCTTTTTTTGTTTAATAAATGTAAACAAACTTGAACATCATGTATATCCCCTCATTAGATCCTAATGAATTACTGGCAGCCTGTATCTGGCGCCCCCTGTCTGTGGTCAGTACGTCATGCACCATGGAGTGTCTGGTTCCCTCTGCTGTGCTTTGTTGTGCACTTCTTCTGCTGGGCCATCATCTGCAGCATCCTCCTGATGTTTGACTACCCAGAACTGCTGGGCATCAAGCAGGTGCATAGAGCTCTCTTAACAGGCAATGATGCTGTCATAGATGGCCGATGGAGCAGGGGGACAATGACTTCCGGTTGCGGTTCAAGTTTGTTGACTGAATGAATGAAAAAAATACTGGAAACGTTTTTGGATGTAATTTAATGCTGCTGTTCTTTCCTAGGTGTATTACAAGTGTTTAGGTCTGGGGGAGCCCCTGTCCCATAAGTCACCCCAGGCACAACGCTTCCTGTCTCACTTTCGCCACCCAGTGTGCCTGGAGCTTGGTGTGGTTTTGTGGCTCCTGCCGGCTTTATCCCTGGACAGGCTGCTCCTGGCATTAACCATGTCAGCCTACCTGACGCTGGCACACTCGCTGGACAAACAGGATTTAGCTTTCCTCTGCAACCAGCTTAGCAGCAAGGTGCAGGTCTTTAACGAGCCGCACCGGGCCACAGCCGCAACCCCCAACCGGGACAGTAACCACAAGGAGGAGTGAAAGTGAAATTCCTAAGTCAAAATGATGTTCTACCACCGACTGTTCTGCAGGAAGAACCTTAGAGCTTGAGGAACAAGTCACTACTTTTCATTTCAGCTGAGGGCTACGCTTTTTTACATAATTTTATAAAAGGAGACTGTCGTTACACATAATATGGACGTGAGTGTTTATAAATGGTGATGGGATCTTAAAGGGGATTGGTGTTATTAATACAGGGCTGTCCAAACTGAATACAGGGCTGCATACTGAAAAATCAAAGGGTCTCAGGCCGATTTTGATATTTTAAATATTATAAACAGCAAAAAAACAATCCAATGTAGATATGCTAAAAAGTCATATATGCACTGCTAGGTGTCCATTAGTAATCAGTTCCAAGTTTTCCCATAGGAAATATTGTACATTATATCCAAATAATCTGTTCCAGACACTCAAAAATATGAACCAAAAATACATTTTATAGAGAATAATTATACTTTTACATGCAGAAAACTGTGAAATACAGTTATACCCTCGCCACTTCACACTTTCAATTTCACGGCTTCACTATCATGTTTAAAAAAAAAAAATCTGTTATTAAATCATGGTGTTGAATACTGCCAGTCGGCAGTAGTACAGCAAAATTAGAGCTACGTATGTCTTTCCTTACCTATTCTTCCCTGTTCTTGGGACCGCATTGCTATCGGAGAAGTCAATGATCACACAATTTAAAATGTTTTCAAATTGTATAAAAAAACAAGACCAATATATTTGGTTACAGCGCTGGACTCCAGCATCAACGAGGAAGATTGATGAAGAGCACAGAATGATGGGTCTGCACAGGGCATATAAAGCAATTTCCGCACCCTTCTAAAAGGTGAAAGTTAAGTTTGTGTGAAAGTGAGAACAACGCATCTTTTGCGTGTCCGCCTTTCCCCCCAGTATTTTTCCATCAGTCATATTAAAGTGTTGCACAACTCTGATTGTGCTATGTAAGTGTGTGTCAAGAAGGCTTTTTATGAGATACGATGATTTTAGTTTGTGTAATAATAATATCTAACATCTAAAAGTGAAATAAAAATATCTAACAGCTGTATACAGTGGCGGAGCCGGACATTTTTCATTGGTGTGGCCAAGGTGAGACCATTACTCACATAGTGGTGGCAATAAGTTGATACCTGAATTGTCTAGATGGCAAGCGGGGTGTCCGGAGAGTGACCAGGGACTGGCCACCCCGTAGCTCCGCCACTGCTTTTGGATCATCTATTAGGGCAATTAAAAGCTGAGCAGTGTGCTGAGGACATGTTTTCAATGCATAGTTTCTGGATTCTTCTCCCCATCATGGCGGCCAAACATGCGCAGGGCATAATACGGAAGCAGATGCCCATTGGCAGTCCTGTTTTAACTCTAGACTCCTTGGTTTACATGCCCACTCATGCTGCTACAGAGAGCGTCCATTATTAACAGATTTATGTGCTGAATCACGCTTCTGAATTTAAGTCAAAGTCAACATAGTGAGAAAACTTGACCGGAAGTGACCAAAGTAATCATGGAAAACTTACCTACCGCTTTCAGTTCATGCAAATTCACAGCTCCTCCGCATGGAAAGTTGTGTGCTGCAATGAAATGTGTCCAAGCGGAAACGGTGGTTAGGCTGAACTAATGTTCTGCACCACAGAGACGCATTTGTTAGAATTGTCCCCCAGGCGTGGGTGTGGCCACTGGGGTGGCCGGAGAGTGACCAAGGGTGGCCATGGCCACTCCCGGCCACCATGTAGCTCCGCCACTGACTGTATATCTTACGGTAAGACGCACTTCACATTACAATGCGGCCAACACGGCTTAGCAACTTCTTCTCTGTTTGTCTGACTTTATATCAAGCAGGCAAACACCACTGCCCCCTGTAGCCCAACCCTTTAATCACAGCTCTGAACCATACGCAATACTCCCGTTGCTACAATATCATAAAAACAGAACAATATGAACGAAAACATGCACAAATGAAGGAAAACAAACCAACTGTTTCAAATTCCCCTTAAATCTCTGGCCAAAGACACAAGTAAATGTGCGAGAAATAGTTTTGCCTTTTGGACACCCCTGTTTTAATAACTGGTTTACAACCGCAGCTGCCTAAAGCCGTTTTGTAACAATCTAATGACATTCGGTCAGAATTATAGTAGTGTAATGTCTTTATTGCTTTTTCAATTCCTATCTAATAAATGCAACTTTGCTGTCGTTGTGTTTGCGGGCGTCAATTACTTTCAGTGTATCAGTAGAGCGTGAAACTACAGCGGAACCTTGGTTAGTGTCCACCTTGGTGAGCGTGTTTTTCAGTTAATGTCGAAAGTTTACTTCAAAATTTTGCCTCAGTTGACGTGCATTTTCTGGTTGGCATACAATACGGCACGCGTCTTGCTAATACACTGTGGGAGCCCAGCTGTGTTCTTAAATTATTATTTTTTTAAATCACAAAACATCCTTAGCAAAGTGATTGGTGTGCAAATGGTTAAAAATTCACAGATAATCATATTTAAAATGTAAAATTTCATGGAAATAAACCTCTTCCATTACATTACTTCCATTACCATGTGGTGCATGTTTGCATATTTGGGTGATATATAGAGTATACAAATATAATACAGCATATGAAATGGTAGAGGAGTCTATTGTGGTTTGTAGATTGCTTCACTTCCTGCACATCTCCTCCAATTAGCCTTGGAGGGATGAGACTGTTAGTGTGTGTGTGTGTGTGCGCGCGTGTGGTGGGGGGTTAGAGCCCGGGCAGACGGTCGTGTTCTTTAAACGCCTTTTCTTAGGTCCCACAATATGGTGCTTGCCACTTAACTCTTCTGATGGAATTGAACGTAATTATCGGATTACTGTGCTGGCGCTGTGAAGCTGACAATATTTACTATACCTCGGTCATGTCGCCGTGCTCTGACACTCGGTCACTTCTGTTTGGGACCTAAAAAAGAAACATTTTACATTTTTTTGTATATATATATATATACACTACAGAGATTTATGCGGTAGGAAAAGCTATGGTCGAGTGGAGTGTCAAGTCCAAGTGGATGCAGCAATAGTAATACAAAGGATTCTTGTAAGTATCACTTAAATACTGTACTTTTTTTTTATATATAATTTTTTGCTCGTTAGTTTTACAGAAGGAAAATCAAGTATTTATCATGTACTGTGAAAATTAAAGATCGGCAAAATTGACATACCTAATTACCACTATGAGTTAAATAAATCTGTAATAATGAATACTGTGAGTTATATTGACTGTCCAGGGGCAACATTATGACCAATATCTAATGAGGAATGGCCGGCAGGTCGATATCGGTAGTGTCAGCATCAGATGAGCTCAAGATTTCACAAATTTCACAAATATCTGTATTTTTTGTTGTTTTGTTGATATTGTTATATTGTTTACAAACTCAGGGAATAAGTAATTGGACACAGGCAGAGCCAAGGGATTTGAATGAAAGCCAATACAGTCATCCCTCATCACTTTGCGCGTCAAATTTTGCGGCTTCACGTTATCACACTTTTTCAAAATTAAGTAATAAAGTAGTAAGGAGAAAAAAAAAAAAGAAAAAAAATTAAGTAATAAATCATGGTGTTTTGTGGTTGCATACACCCTATTATTAGTCAAAAAACATGCATATTTAAGCAAATATTATTATTTTTTTGCCTAAATTAAGCATTTCCAAGCATTAAAATGGCTAAATGAACAAAAATACAAATATAAAGCATTTAGAAGACATGTAGTATGCTACACTCTTCTCTAGTCTCTATTTTACACTGTTTGGTGAGACACACAAGCACCAGACTTGATTGCCGGAACAATACACAATAATCCCTAGCCGTAACCCACACCAAGCTAAAACTCAACTCTCACCCCTTATTTATGTCTTATATGGCTAATTTGCTGTTATTGTGTCTACTATATTGGCTAATATGAGTGTAAAGGTGACTAGGATGTTATTTTATGTCTACAGAGTTCTAATAATGTAAAAAAAAAAATTATTTAGAACGTTGTAAACAGGTTTTCTATGCTCTAACGTCAAAAATATTTGATTTATAAATAAGGAATCTTATTTTGTGGAAATTCACTTATCATGGTAGGGTCTGGAACAAGTTAACTGTGATAAACGAGGGATTACTGTATCTGTATCAAAAATACTGGTCCTATATTTACTTGGTGCAGGGTCGAGCTCAACATTTACAGTATCACCCACCCCTGCTAATGCGATACGATTTACCTTATTTATAAAACACAGGCGTCAAACTCACGGCCCGGATGCCAGATCTGGCACACCACATTATTTTATGTGCTCCCTGCATGTAAGTCTCTTAATCTTTCTTGCTAAATGCATTTGTTCTTTTAATTTTTATATGCACTGCATGCAATTGCAGTTTTTCTTCACTATAATCAATCAAAAAACATTATTATTTGATACATTACCTTTTGAAAGTGTTCATAATCTTGTGGCTGGTACCTTTATAGACTTGGATAAGGTACAAACATGGGTTATATTGTCTAGATTGGAATTAAATAATGTAGACACAAATTGACTGGTATATGAGTTGGTATTCATGACTCTTTATGTAAATATCCCAACCATCAATGGACGCAAATATGCAAATGTACACAATGTGTGAGAAGTGATTTAACTAAATATACCTCCTTATTTCTGCACCCCCAGTCACAGCGGCAAGGGGTGGAACCCATCTCGCTATATCGTCATGTCTGTGTCCTCTCTTCCGGAATGGAAGCAACTCCTATTGGAGAAAAAGAGGAGAGAGGAAGAAGAGCGAGGGAGGAGAGAAAAAGAGGAGGAGGAGAAGTTTGCCAACATGCCTGCCTGGAAGAGAGGGATCATTCAGCGGAGGAAGGCAAAGCAGGAAGTCCTGTTTGACAGGGAGAAGGAAAGAGAGTTCTCTGTCCTGCAGGTGGATGCTCAACCTCCCTCTGATGGGTTGAGTGACACAGACAGCTCTGTAGCTGTCAATCAGGGAAACGAACAGTCACTCAGTCCAGATCCGGGCCAGTGGTTGGGTGCCGAACCTAAGCCAGCAAGTGAGGTGTCCGTGGAAACCATCGTTCCAGTCCATGAAAACCCATTTATTCGCACACAAAGTGTGTGGAGGAAGGGGAAGGAAGGAGATGTAGGGCACCACGAGGTGGACGCAAAAGAGAGGGACAAAGACAAACTGACCCCCAAGAGTCATGATGGGGAGAGAGGACGAGGGATGAATATAGAGCTAAAAATAGAGAGATTTCGAGATTTGAGTGAAGGACGAGACAAAGAAAGGAGCAGAGACCGAAGTCAAGGAAGAGAGACTACCAGGGAGGTTTGGGAAAAGGACAAATGTTCATGGAAAGATGTAGCCAAGGATAAAGAATTCCTGAAAGAGGAACATGAAACAGATCGACCTAGTTCTTTTTCTTCACTGGTCCCTTGTCTGCGAACCATCCGTGCAGACAATATCATCATCATTGAACAAGAGCAGCGAGGCAATGACGAGAGAAGAGCTAAATGGACGGATGTGGAGGTGGACAGGTCTGAGGAGGAGTTGCAAGGGAAGAGAGGAATGAAGATGGACCTCAGGGAGATCCTGGCAGGAGGAGCGAGTGTGACTGAGATCAGGGCATCTGATGTTCTTATCATAAAGCCCACGGCAAGCATGGAAGAGAGGACCTCCTTAGGGGGAGGAGGCAAAGGTTCTGGGAGAGAGGATGGAGATGCGTGCACCACAGAGGGAAAGAGGGAGCTGAGGACCGACATGTCCTGGTTGAAGGAGAATTCCAAAGACACAGATAGACTATGCAGCCAGGCGACAATGATAAAGGATAACAGGAGGGACAGCTTGGACGAAAATGTGTTTCATGAAAAAGGAGGGCGAGTTAGCCAGCTGCTCACTAAATTTGGAGAACACCGTAAGCCTCCATCTAGATCAAAAAGCTCGGATAATTTCCTCCGGCCCGGAAGAAGGAAACACTTTGGTGAAAACAATAATGAACAAACAGTGGAGTGCATGTCTGATGGGAGAAATATGCCACTTAGAGGTGTGCCGAAACGCTCCTTTAGCTTCTCTGATAGGGTCCTCTGTGATAAGGAGAACGGCTTGGATCCCGATGTGTGTTTTGAGAGGAAAACATGTGAGAGGGTATATTCAGACAAGAGTGTGGCAGGCTTAGGCAAGGACACACCAATTAAGGGCAAAATAGTGTGTACGCGGCTTTTGGATAAAGACAAGTTTGGAAAGGATGCAGAAAGCAATGAGGATCAACGTGATGCAATACCGAGGAGAGGTGAAATAAGAATAGGATTCCAAAATAGGACCGAAGTCAAAAAGTTAGACCCAGTTGAGAGGAGGGCTACAGGGATGCCAAACGATGAAGACAGAGAAGGATTTACAATGGCATCTGTTAAAAGCACAGAGGGAATCTCATTTGCAAGGAGAATACCAATTAGGCAAGATGTAAAGACAAGGACAGCTGAAAAAACAGTGAAGCGAGTCACAGAGAAAAGCGAGCTGAGGGCAGGGAACGATTGTGACTCAGGAAGACAAAATTGCGATAAAACATTATTGGATGCTTTTGAAAACCCTGATGCATCTGCCTACCGTAGCACTGCGGAGACTTGCTTCAGACTTGAATCAGACCACAGAGAGTACTCTGGTCTTCTCAGTACTGTAGTACAAAAAGGGGCAGAGCATAGTGGGTTGTCCTATCAAACAGAAGACCTCATCAACAAAATAGAAAAAGTAGGAGACACAACTGATTATACCAGTGAGAGGACTCGGGGGATACAAATTCCCAATGAAAACTCTACTCCCAGATCTCCGAAAAGGATACCTCCAATAGGAAACCCTCCATGTGCCCTTGAGATCCAAATCCCCAGGACAGTCTTTTATGTTGCGGAGGAGTTGGATAGAAAAAAAAACTCAAGTCAAAGCCAGGAAAGTAAAGACTTGGAGGGAGGATGCGGGGTTGAGAGGAGGGATAGCTGGCGTGTTGGCAAGCCCTTGAGCCGCATTGAGTCCCTGCGAGAGAAAATTAGGCAAAGAGAGCAGGAGAGGCTGAGGCAGAGGACGACACACGGTGTGGATGGAGGTGAAGGTGCAAGAGTCTCTGATGCGTCTCTGATAACAGCAGATGACACATGTGCAGAGACGAGGACTGAAAAACCCGCAGCACATTTGCAGAAGACAATGGTTGGAGCAGAGAGCTGTGAGGAAGACGCAGAGGCCCAGACATCCGTGACTGCATTTGACATCACACAGGAAGTCGGCCTGTTGAAAAACAGCCCTCAACTTCCTGTTTCTGTCCAACACTCACACACTGTGGATGGAGAGGAAGTAAGTCGCGATCTCGCTCATGCTACCTCCGAAGATACCGGTGAATCTCATCAAATATCTCAGGATGAACCCAATCCAGTGAAGCATGTGGAAGAACAACTGACTCACCACAGGAACCAAGAAGAGGAGGAAGGCAAGGAGGTCTCTGAAAAGGAAGTGGAGGCTTACACATTATCCTTCGATCCCGTTCAACCTCTCTCTCCTTCGCCACCGCATCCCAACTCCCTGGCAGCCATGAGTCGGATATACAACTTGGAGACGGTTGGTTCGAGATCAGGCTTGTGTTTGAGAGACAGGAACGTGGATGTAACATCAGTGCATCTTTTGAAGGTGAAGCCCCTCATCTCAGAAAATGCACAACACAGGGATGGTAATATGTTCTCAGGGGAAGACACTTGCGGGCTCCAGAAATTTCAGCTACAAGAGCAGGAAGTAACAATATCAAACACTCCTTATAAGGAGAAAGAGACAAAAGGACCCCAAAGCAAAGGAATGAAGAAGCATCAGTTGAAGGATTACGCCAAGATCGAGGGGACAGGTCAGGAAACACTTGACATGAACTCTATAGTGCGTCCCAGATGTTTTTTTCCTCCAACATCTCAGCTCAAGCAACCAAGCCCAATTAATACCTCACATCTCAGGAGCCAATCCCCAGACAGATCTCTGAAACCCTCAGACTGTGCACCAACTCCAGTCTCCTCCCCATGCTCCCCGTCTCCTGCTGCCTCCCCCACGGCCTCGCCGACTTTGTTCTCCATCCGTAGTGCCTCTGGCGGTCACGTGAAAAGAGGAGCCACCGTCACAATCACCCCAAAAAAGTCCACAGTAGCCGGAAGAACAGCTGATTTGATGGCGCCGTCCATCACAGCAGCATGCACCAACGCAAACACGCTCCAGAAGCACCAAACCCCAACTTTGACTGTTGCTGAGCCCATGAAGAAGAAGTATCCAACAGCAGAGGAAATTGAAGTGATTGGCGGATATCAGAATCTGGAAAAGTCCTGCCTTGTTAGGAGCAAAGGGACTCAGAAACTGGTAAGTGCAAAGTCCTTGTGAACAACTCGTTTATGTCAAACAACTCATCAAGTCCTGATCCACTGTGGTCTTCTATTACTAAGAATTGCCGTCTTAAGTCAACTTCAACATACTCAGGTGGCTGCTTTTGTCAATGTAATATCTGAGCCTGAAAGGTGTCTTTTCTATAAAAATGTCTATGAAAAAGTGCATTAGAGAGGTGTTGTCAAAAAACGGATACCACCATATTCAGCTCAACCATCAGTGTCCATGTTTCAGGATTTACAGTATAATATATCAACCTCCGCTCTTATAGGAAGACTTACTAGATTCTAGAGTGTGTGAGAATTTTTTCCAGTGGTCCAAAGGGAAAATCTGTGAGGTCAGATGTCACTGATGTTGGCCTGACCTGCAGACGTTGTTGTAGTTTGTCCCAAGATGTTGGATGGGGTTGTTTTTGTGGACTTGCTTTGTGCACAAACAGTCACAAACAGATGCACTTGTACAATCTAGAATTAATGTTCAAGGTGGAGAAAACTGTACAGCCCAACCCCTGCGTTGTTAATTCATAGGTTCCTCTTTGTAATACTTGTGAGACGGGACAGTCACATGACTCTGTTTGTCGAGCAGAATCTCCTTTCACTGGGAGAACATCCCTTTTGATTGAGAGGCGCAACCACTCGAGACAGGCTTAAGCTGGTTAAAGCCTTATAAAGCACGGCATCTTGATTCTTAGCCATAAAATCCTGCTGGGATCTGCTTTGCCACTTGTTCAGTGCAGAATTCTATTTTGACCACTATGCTTTGCCGTAGTCAACTGTGAACTACTGGAACTGCCACTTGTTATTTATAATTATAGTAATTATACTTACTGTCCGCAGATTTTACCCAAACTTCACACTTTGCATACTTTGCCTACTAAACATATAATAGTGCACGGTCCTGGCCGATGCGTGGCAACAAACTGGATTTCACTTCAAAAGTTGGGTGGTACTATCATTCCTAAAAAAGGCACAGCAGTCTTGTCAAATAGAGGCTCTTTGATGTGCATTTTTTTGCAATAGGTTCTTAAAAACATCAGACCACTCCTGTCACAATGCGAATGAGGATCTTTGATTTGTGGAAACGTACTGCTCCTGTTTTAATTAATGACTTTATTGGTGATCATATTAGCCATTTGAAGGTATGAACGAGCCATGCGTTGATGTTATATACTTGTATAAAATAGCAATAAGAATGAAAGGTGAAGTCCCCTTGGTCCTTAGCTTACTAAAAATGTGGAACCACAACGATTTAGTTGAATAGCCCTGCAATAAGGTTTACTTGAGGAGATTACAGTCAAAGAGCATTAGTAGTTAATTTTACAAATTAATTAATTTGAATAATTATTATACTAATTATTAGTCAATATGTTTTGACTAATGAAAGACTAATAATAGCTTTTGTTTCCTGCTGCTCATTTTCCTCACCTTTCCAGCTTGGTTGTGTGTTTAAACCCTTCCTCCCCCTTCCGTTTAGTGTTGACCGTACCTAACCCCAACCCTAACCACTACTCATTACTTCCTTATTAGTACTTCATTAGTTCCTCAGTAACTACCCTACTCATTATTTCCTCATTAGTTCTTCAGTAACTACTCTAAATTTATGTGCCTTAATCATTAGTTCCTCATTAGCCTGTCGCCCAGCTGGGATAGGCTCCAGCATACCCCCGCGACCCTAAAGAGGAGAAGCGGTATATAAAATGGATGGATGGATGGATGGATAGTTCTTTATTAGTGCTTCAGTAACTACTCAAAATGTATGTACCTTAGTCATTAGTTCCTCATTAGTTTTTCATTAGTTCCTCAGTAACTACTCTAAATTTATGTGCCTTAGTCATTAGTTCCTCATTAGTTCTTCATTAGTTCCTCAGTAACTACTGTACTCATTAGTTCCTCATTAGTTCTTCATTAGTTCCTGAGTAACTACTGTATTTTTGTGTTCCTTAATTGTAAAGTGAGACCCTACTATGGAATAGCATACTGTATCAGGAGGATTGAAAATATTTAGCAACTGACTTTTTGATTTATTTTAATACAAGATCTTATAAAAAGTACACAACTTCAATGTATAGTAGGGCTAGTAAGATCAGCATTTGTCAGATCATGCTTACAACAAATTTCTTTCAAATGATGGTAACTACTAACATAAGGAAGTAACTTGCCCAACGCTAGTCATGACAGACTGAACATTGTAAAAGGAAACCACAATAACAGGCAGACAGCCTCTTCCTCCCCCCTTTTTTTGTTGTTTTCATTGTTGTTGACTATAATGGCGTCTGAGCAGCGTCAGTTTCACTCTTCTGAAAAGTTTTCCACTTGTTTTATTGAACATTTGTCTAAACAGAGCAAAGTGTGTTTGTCTAGGGCTCACTTGCAGACTGCTTCCTATTTCTGTTGCACCAGTTTGCAGTTTTTGCTGAGTCATCTATTGTCTCTCAGCAGCGTTGCCAGACGGGAAATGGCAAATTATCATACCAGAAGTTTAAAATGAGCGTATTTTGAGGGAAAGGAGCACCCGGTATGCATGTTCAAATAAATTAAACCATAACCGTAACCCACGCACAGGGACAACATGCAAACTCCACACAGATGCAGATACAACTCCACAATCTCCTGACTGTGAGGCTAAGATGCTAACCACTAGGCCACCGTGCGGCCCCACAAAATAAGACAAATACTGCAATGTGCAATACAACTTATAGAAGTGCTGTGAGTGATTCTTCCTGAGGTGTGATGTTAGATTCTAAGTATTGGTGTAAGACGCCTTATTCCCCGCCTCACATAACCGACCTCTGTCATGTTTCGCATGACAGATTGGACTTAAGTTTTGGTTTTCCTTAATTTTCATGTTGTTTGCTGTTTCCTGTTTGGCGGGTGGTGCAGCTGCTTTGCGGCTACTGGAAAGAGCGTGCACTTATTTGCTTGTAAGCTGTGCTACTGTTTTGGTCGGTGGTGTCCAAAGTGTGGCCCGGGGGCCATCTGCGGCCTCCAACTTTTTTTTTTTATTGGAAAAACAACAACAACAAAAGGTGATATAATATATTATACTCTCGTATTACCTAATATAGTAAACCTAATAAGAGAAAATAAGACATAAATAAAATTAGCATTGGCAGAGTTTCTTGTTGTTGTTTTCACTTCTGGTTTCTATACAGTACATTCTACTGTGGTTATTGTCTCATTAATGTAACATTAATGACAGCAGTGTAGAATGCTACATCTCACATCTTTGGATGTGCCTTGTGAATGCCTTAAGTCAAACCTGTCTAAGCGGCCACCTGTATAGAACGGCCACCTGCCTATAGCGGCCACTGGAAAAAAAAATCCCCCACAGAAAATTTACGTGTTGTGGACCCTGTGTATAGCGGTCACCTGTCTAACGCGGCCACCCATTTTGTATCCCTTGGTCAATATCTGACCGCATATAGCGGCCAAAATGCCGACTCAAGCAGAAGCTTCATGCACGAAAAAGTTTTGTTTTTTTAAGCAATGAAGCCGTCGTGTGTAGACTTTAATTACTGAGTCGTAGCTCAGTCACAAGGTCCACACAAACTGTCAGTTGTTCCACATAAAAAAAAGCCGTCTTCTTTGGAGCTTGTTGCAGACAGTGACACCGTTTATTTCCTGGTGTGAAACAATGTGCACTGGTCAATACTGTAATGCCCCTTGTTGTGGGGAAGGAGAGACTCACGTCACTGATGCACTTTAATTGCTTTATTAACAGCGGTCTATTAACCTTGTAGTTCTTTACAACTTGTATCCGCAGTCCCACAGTGCCCTCTACTGGTCAACATGTAACAGTATAATTATATGTATCTGCAAACACAACAAGCTTCTGATCACAGACATGTTAATATGTGCACGCACAAATTTAAAATGGCCGCCAACCTGTATATAACAGCCACCTGCCTGTAGCCTATAGCTTAAATATGCATATTTTTTTTTACTAATAGGTCATAGCTAACCACAAAACATAAATTATTTATTAATTAATACAGTATATTGTGAAAAAGCGGGAAAGAGTGAAGCTGTGAAATTCAAAGCACGAAGCTGCTAGGGACGACTCAAATACTGTACATTATTATGTCTTACGTCTTTAAAGACTACAATTGACTGGCGACCAGTCTAGTATGTGCCCCACCTCTCGCCCGAAGTCAGCTGGGATAGGAGCCAGCATACCCCCGTGACCCTTGTGAGGGTAAGCGGCATAGAAGATGGACTGATGGATGGATGGATGTTTTTAAATACGGATATTCCGCAGATCTGGCGCCCCCTGGTAACCTGGCTAACTACCATTTTGTTCTGTGAACTTACAGCACTTCTCTCTTGCAGTTGTTTTGGGGGTTTGTGTGTGTTTTTGCAACATTTTTCCTTTTGCTACAGCGTTTATGAGATTGGCATGTATAACAGTAGGGTTGAAAACAAGGCGTGTCCAAAAGCGCTTCTTCTAAACGTGTGTGCAGGGACTGCTTACTCTGTCAGGCTGTCGTATTGTGACTGTCCACATGTCCACCTGTTGTTCTCTGGCTCGCTCCCCTTCCTAAAAGTCTGATGACTGCTATAACGTTGACCTGACTCTTTTTTTTTTCCTTCGCCACCTCTCATCCTGCGCCTCTGCCGTCTTAGCCAGGGTTAATCAGGTTCAGGGTGCTGGGATAAGCCTGCTTTGCCTCACTACGGTTTGTCCAGTCGCTCTAATGCGCAGCAATTATCTGCAGGCTTCTGCAGACGGCCACAGGGGAGAAGCAAAGGTAACTCTGCGTCTGCCTTGCAGTCTGCATCCAGCAAGCGTAGTGTAGTTGAGCTGTTGTTATGACAAGACTCATTGCGGTTATGCAGCACCTCCCTGTTGGTTTAGCCTTGCCTAGATCTGTTTATAGTACTCTAACTTAACTAAGCACACTCCTGAAAAAAAGCCACTAGTAAAAATAAAAGCTACTTCAACCTAAATTGAAACAATTTTGCAGTTCTTTCCCAGAATAGACAATATATTGTGAAATGATGCCTGATAAGCGGTGTTCCTGCACATGAAGGTGTGTAAACATCCCACAGGCATATGCAAGAATTGTTTTGGTTTTTTTTGCCTTTTTGGATTCGTCAGATTTTTTTTTAAATTGCATTTACTTGGGAAATAATATAAATGCATTTAATCTGTTCCATAAATATTAACAATATTTATGTAATAATTATAGTTTTACATGCAGAAAACAATGCCAAATAAGTCTAAATGACAAATGGATGGGAGTTATTGTTGAGATTTGCGTCCGCCGTCCGCCGTGTTTCTCACCTTCTTTATCAAAGTGCTGGCACTTGTAACTTTCTTTGGTGGGTTATTTAGCAGTCGCACTCCATAACAAATGCATGGACAGACAGAAGTCTTCTGACTTGTATCTTGACTATGTGTGTGTGTGTGTGTGTGTGTGTGTGTGTTGTTGTGTTGAGGCTGCAGGAGGAGGAGGCTGGCTGCGTGCAGAGAGGACGGTTGAGTTTGCTGATGTTGTTTTAGCCTGGTTTGGCCAAGAGTAGCCTGTTTTGTTTTAGCAATAAAGAGATTGGTGATCGACCACCTTCTCGTCATTCTTACAATGTCCGGGTAGACGTTACAATTACGGGGTGTGACGAAATATTGATATATTGAATTATCAGTATTCTTAACCCTACAATGGATTATTAATACGCTCTTGCCGTGTATTGTTTTTTATTATTATTAAAACACAGCAGCTGTAAACATCTTCCACCGTTCTACCTCAGGAACTGTACAATAAAATCCTGTTTTGCAGTTATGTTCCACTAAAATAGTCTCAGTGTTTTCGCAGCATTGCTGGTTGTATTCTGGTTAAAATATGCTGCAAAATATCCACCCATTTTTTATACTGCTTGTCCTCATTAGAGTCACTGATAAGCTGGAGCCTATCCCACCTGAGGGCTGCAAAGTATTTTTTTTTGCTTTGCTTCACACTATCACCGTATCACGATATTATCGTTACTGTGAGACGTGTATCGCAAATCGTCTCGTGAGGTATCCTGAGACTCCCATCCCTACATACAATACCATCTTTATCCTTAATTATGGTTGCGACAGTCCAGTTTTGAGAGCAGTATGGCTGCGCATGAGCCGCATAAAGGGCCTGATCTAGTAAGATGCCAAATAAGGAGCGCTAAATTGCATAAGCAAACAAAAAAAAATGCACATATAGTCGGCGTGTCGATGCTTGATGATTTTAAACAGGTGCAAAAGTGGTGCCCTATTTTAAATGAGGAGCGTGCTTCCACCCGTCACCATGGAGAGTTTGGGACAGCAGAATGGCTGTAAAGGAAAAATGAAATTTGGAGCCAAGGTGATAGCCACACTAAAATCCACACTGCAGTCGTCTATCGCCACATCACAGTTCAGACATCGCTCAAATATTAATTAATTAATCATGGCTGTTTCGTGCTTGGCTATGGCCTGTTATTAATAAAAAAAATATTGCAAGACAAATCATATGTAGCATTGTGGTCACTATGCGTCGGTAATGTTACATTGATGAGACATTACCTGTATTAAGTCAGCCTTGGATGATGAGTCCGACATGACAGTGAAAAAAGTTCTCCTCCCATTCCGTGTGGCAGTGGTACGTTTTTGGCTTCTTTTTGTAAGTTTAAAATAAATGCATTTGTAGGCTAACCAGTCAGCTCGGTAGATACTGTAGCTATTCTGTAGCTATTGTGTTACTTCAGACATCTCTAGCCTGTACATAACACTGTACATAACAATGTGATGTAAACAAAGCTAGCGGTATTGTCGGAATGTACATCTATGTATGGCAGATTAATGTTAGACTGGCTTTCCTGTATATCAATCAAGTGACAAATGTCATTGTGAGGATGGATGATAGGCTGATGTTGATTTTTTTTTGTTATGCCATACGATCGATCCACATTACGTTCGATACTACAACAACAAGGAACTTTCCCAGTGCTAACAGTGAGTTATTATGTCTTATGATTGCTCATTATGTCTACTATATTAGGTAATACGAATATAAATGAGACTATAGGGGTGTTATTTCATGTTTAGAGGGCTCTAATCATGTTAAAAAGCATTTTTGGAAGGTCTTAAACAGTTTTTTTATGCTATAACTATGAAAATATTCCATTTATTAATAGTGAATCCTACTTTACAGAAATTCTGGGTCTGGAACCAATTAACCATGATAAACAAGGGGCGACTGTGTTTACGTAAGTGCGTATGAAACAACAAAACTCGGATTGCCGTAAACCGAGGACCACGTGTAATATCTCATATCGCATTCATAAATTTAGAATATGATGAGGGACAATCAAAGTACGAGCTGTGAGCCAAAAATGCCCCCTTGGACGCACTTTGGGCACTTTGGGCACTCACTTATTCCAGCATATGCTTGAATTTTGTCATTAAAACCAATGCCTTATTTGAATCATTTCACACCATTTTCAACTAATTTGGTGGATTTCATGAATTTTAATTGCGCTTAAAGGTCACAAGTACAGTGAAAAAATGTATCTTCCCATGCTATTGTGATACATTTAGATTGTATTTAATTGTACAGTATTTGATTTTGGATTTTGTGACACATTATTATAGTGACACCTGTTTTCTGTAGGCCTGTTTTTTTTATTTTTAATGTCAAAATATAATCTATAATGTCAGATGTAATTTAATGAAATTTGTACTTTTAATGGTGGGCCCCAGGAAGAATCGCAACCGCTGGAGTGGGTGTCAATGGGGATTCAAATAAATAAACAAATAATCTAAGAAATTAGTCATGAAAAAAATGACAAAACAACTGCCCGAATGCTAAAAGACTGTAAAACCATGTAGAGTACATCGATGCCTATTTGCGTCTTTTCATCATCTACGCATATTTCTTTTTTTCTGCTTTACATCGCAAACAATGTTTTTTTTTATGGAAACCTGGAAAATGAGCAACCTCCAGCCGAGGGCGCGGTCTCACGAGTCATTTCACGCAAAATTTTGTCCAGCGGGAAGAAGTTTTGTCGTGTAACGGCACGTTTTGTGAGTGCGATACCGTATACTACTGTATATGCCTGTGTATGTTTTTTCATGTGCAAAACTAGCTTTAAAATGCATTTAATAACTGAGAGACATAGCAAGGAGTGAGGCTGAATTATGCTACAGCGAAATCAGGGTGTTGATCCATTTATAGCGCTTGACATGCAATTCCTTACCAAAAGTCTCTTTGGTCTTTGACTAGCTAGCTTCCGTTGTGGTAGTAAATAATGGCGACTGGCGACATTCACAAAAAACGAACCTATTGCAATGACCTGTTGGTGTTGGAACATTGATATCCTGAATTGTGCTGGTCGTGAATGCACCTCGCTGTGAATGTTATCAGTGGGGAAAGTGTTGGAGGAGACGTTTGTGTGTTGCTGAGCTGCGTACTGAGCTGGAGCTGAGCACTACTGTTGAGTTTAAGGTTCCAATAAGTTGTTTACACAGAAAAAGATGGATAACCAACTAAAGGAGAATAAAATGCTGAGTAAATAAAAATAATACATAAAATAATAATAGATTTAGTAAATAATAATGTAATAATATGATAGATATAACAAATAAATAAATAAAATACGAATAACGCTCTTCATTGTTCACAGGGTAAGGTGTGTTTCGATGAAGACCAGCTGGAGCAGGTATGCGAGTATCCTTCCGAGACCTCCATGTGGGCGTCCGCCACCTCTGAGATTCCACAGGGAGAGGAGACACAGGAGGCGGAAGCGGACGGCGGAGCCATCGTGTCTAAGAGCTCAAGGAATTTGACTACTGCGATAGGACACCGTCTCCGAGTGGGTCAGTGTCACCCCCTTCTCAAAAAACACAACGTGTGATAATTGTTCTCTCACTGTCATCATGGTTGGACATGTGGGCACGGTGCACATTCAGGTTTACATTAAGTAGGTTATTGGATATTTACAGTGGATCCCTGTTGAGTCGGGATTTCAGCATTCATTTTGTATTTATTTCCACCGAAATTTTTACATATTGGTGTCTTTATGCTTCACCGTTTTTTCCGTCAAGCTTTGTTCGCACCACAGTTACTGTGTGACGCAGAAATGAAATTTAAACTTAAAGGATATTAACTTTCTCCTATGGCGTATTAGGGCCACATTGAAAAAAAAAAGATTTAAAGAATAAAGTCGTAAATTTGTGAGAATAAAGTTGTCAATTTACGTGAAAAAAGTCACACTACTTGTAGATTTACACATTTTTTTCTCGTAAATTTGCTCTTTTTTTCTCATAAATTGACTTCTTTCTCGTAAATTTACGACTTTATTGAAATAATCTGAGATTTTGAGAATAAAGTAGTAAATTTACTAGGATAAAGTTGTCCATTTACGAGAAAAAAGTTGTAAATTCATGAGAAAAAGAGTCATACATTTACGAGAAACAAGACTTTTTTTCTCGTAAATTTACGACTTTTATTTCAGAAATTTATGACGACTTTATGTCCTCTTATCGTTGAAATCTCAGATTATTTAAATCAAGTCCTAAATTTATTTTAAAAAAGGCATAAATTTCCATGAAAAAAAGTCGGAAATTTACGACTTTTTCCGTAATATTACCTTTGCCAAAGACCAAAGGTCGCATAAGTTCCCCCCTTTTCATAGCTGTCTCGGACGATGCCTGTTACGATGGAGTATTAAAATAATCTGAGATTTTGAGAACGCCACGAAAGTTTTTTTCCTTCCTGAAGAGCTATGCTCTATTTTCCCTCTCAAACGTATGACACGTAATATTACGACTTTTTTTCTCGTAGATTTATTACTTTATTTTTTGTAAATTAACAACTTTATTCTCATAGTGTTATGACTTTTTTCTCGTAAATTTATGACTTTACTTTTGAAATGTCAGATTTTTTTTTTTATGTGGCCCTGACACACCCAAAAAAAGGTCGGAATATTACGTGTCCTCATGTCATACGTGTCAGAGGGGAAAATAGAGCGTGGCTCTGATTACGACTTTATTCTCATGATATTACGACTTTTGGCCCATAAATTTACGACTTTATTCTTGTAAATTTGTGACTTTTTTTGGCGTGAATTTACGAAAAAAAAGGTCGTAACATTGCGAGAATAAAGTTATTCTCGTAAATTTGTGACTTTTTTTGTCCTGAATTTACGAGAAAAAAGGTCGTAATATTGCCAGAATAAAGTTGTAAATTTACTACAATAAAGTCGTAATGTTGCGCGTCATACGTGTCAGAGGGAAATATTGCGAGAATGAAGTTGTAAATTTACTACAATAAAGTCGTAATGTTACGTGTCCTCATGTCACACGTGTCAGAGGGAAAATAGAGCATAGCTCTGATTCCGACTTTATTCTCATGATATTACGACTTTTGGCCCATAAATTTACGACTTTATTCTTGTAAATTTGTGACTTTTTTTGGCGTGAATTTACGAAAAAAAAGGTCGTAACATTGCGAGAATAAAGTTGTACATTTACTACAATAAAGTCATAATGTTTCGTGTCATACATGTCAGAGGGAAAATAGAGCATAGCTGTGATTACGACTTTATTCTGATGATATTACGACTTCTGTCCTGTAAATTTACGACTTTATTTGCGTAAATTTGTGACTCTTTTTGGTGTGAATTTACGAGAAAAAAGGTCGTAATATTGCAACAATAAAATTGTAAATTTACTACAATAAAGTCATAATGTTACGTGTCATACATGTCAGAAGGAAAATAGAGCATAGCTGTGATTACGACTTTATTCTGATGATATTACGACTTTTGTCCCGTAAATTTACGACTTTATTCTCATAAATTTGTGACCTTTTTTGGCGTGAATTTACGAGAAAAAAGGTCGTAATATTGCGACAATAAAGTTGTAGATTTACTACAATAAAGTCGTAATGTTACACTTCATACGTGTCAGAGGGAAAATAGAGCATAGCTGTGATTACGACTTTATTCTGATGATATTACGACTTTTGTCCCGTAAATTTACGACTTTATTCTCATAAATTTGTGACCTTTTTTGGCGTGAATTTACAAAAAAAAGGTCGTAACATTGCGAGAATAAAGTTGTAAATTTACTACAATAAAGTCGTAATGTTACGTGTCATACATGTCAGAGGGAAAATAGAGCATAGCTGTGATTACGACTTTATTCTGATGATATTACGACTTTTGTCCCGTAAATTTACGACTTTATTCTCGTAAATTTGTGACTCTTTTTGGCGTGAATTTACGAGAAAAAAAGTCGTAATATTGCGACAATAAAGTTGTAGATTTACTACAATAAAGTCGTAATGTTACACTTCATACGTGTCAGAGGGAAAATAGAGCATAGCTGTGATTACGACTTTATTCTGATGATATTACGACTTTTGTCCCGTAAATTTACGACTTTATTCTCATAAATTTGTGACTTTTTTTGGTGTGAATTTACAAAAAAAAAGGTTGTAACATTGCGACAATAAAGTTGTAAATTTACTACAATAAAGTCGTAATGTTACGTGTCATACATGTCAGAGGGAAAATAGAGCATAGCTGTGATTACGACTTTATTCTGATGATATTACGACTTTTGTCCCGTAAATTTACGACTTTATTCTCGTAAATTTGTGACTCTTTTTGGCGTGAATTTACGAGAAAAAAAGTCGTAATATTGCGACAATAAAGTTGTAGATTTACTACAATAAAGTCGTAATGTTACGTGTCATACGTGACAGAGGGAAAATGGCTGATTTTCTTTAATCCAATGTGGCCCTAATACCTAATACTGCCACAGCTTAATAAATCCACCAAACAGAAGACAAACTGTCGTGTCCTTTAACTAGAACACACAAATCTATACCTCTACCGCTTGGAGAACCGCCTTCTCTCGCCTGCATGCCTCTGATCTAATCTAACAGTCACTCTAATTGCATATGTTGATTCAAAATTGAAGGAGAATGTCAACGTCAAGCTAGCCGGGGAGTTCGGAGGGGCAAGGAATGCGAGTCGCGTCTGAAAAACAGACATTTTTATTCACGGCTCATTTATTACGCCGATAGTGGGGATCTACTGTAATAATAATACTTTTGGAACTCCCGTTATTTACCTTCAATCTCCACCTCCTCTCTTTTCCAGATGAGTCTTGCCCACGGTAGACAGCACTCACCCGCCAAATTTCCTGCGTGATACGATCAGGTTCTTTTTAGTAGCTGCAATCTCTGTGGTGTTGTGTTTGTTATAGTAACAGTGTGGGAGGAGTGCAAAATCATATGTATGATTATGTTTATATTTAATTGTATTATCAGAATGTATGGTACATTTATAAAGCACAGTGGGAAAAGATCACTTGTCCTATGCAATGTATTTTTAGTTTGTATATTTGATAGGACTGATGGACCGTCCAGGGTGCACCCAAGCTGGGATAGGCTCCAGCTCACCCGAGACCCTATGATTTGCATGCCATCTGGTCCCTTGTGCCTACTGTACTGTACAGTATATACTAAACCCGTACAGATGATATGAGGATCCGTTCATGTAGACAAGCTATTTTTATTTCATGTGTGTTTGTTAGGTGACTGTTTTTGTTCATGTAGAAGTGGCAAACGCTTTATGACTCAGGAAGAAGACTTATTTTGCGGACTGTATTATGATGGATGCAAATATTGTAGTTTCTAAATGAGCAAAGTCTCTGGATTCTCCACATTTGATGTCATCATAATTGAATTGAATTTGTAATATATTTTCTACTTTTGAAGAAGCTGGCTTCAAAAGAAAAAAATGCAATAAATATTTTTCAAAAAATCTTTTTTTTGTGTGATTCTTTTTTTGCCAATAGCAAACAGTACAGGTTTTGTCTTTATTGTCACTTTGAGAGGAGTCATGTTACATTTGCTCGTGTAAAAGAGTGGAAGCTTTGAAGAAAACTCAAATGCAATATTTTGTAAAGCAGCACGCTAAGACGTTTTTAAAACAGCATCCCAGCTTTGTGATATACAGTAGGTGGAAAAAGCCCAGCATTAGTATGAACTTTGCTCTTTTCTCTTCGCTCTTTTTTCACATTTTTGCTGTTGGAATTTAAAAAAAAAAAAAAAATTCCAAAGATGTCAACTTTCTACTTAAATTATCTTCTAAAAAAATCTGAATATTATTAATATTATTAATAAAAAGAGTTAATTCCCATAATAGAATTTGACTTCATTCCCATAATATTGTAACTTTTCCCAAATATAATCTTCCAAAAATTAAAATGTTATTTTGTTTTTAACTTTTTTAACTAAAATTTTTTTTAATTTAATTATTCTAAAAGTATTTTGTTTATAATATTTCAGCGCAAAGCTACTAAAATGACATTATTTTTCCTCACAATATTATGAGTTTAGTCTTATAAGTTACAACTGTTTTTTTCTTTTTATTTCTGCGGTTGTTTTTTTCCCCCCAACTATTTAAAGTTTCTTCTTGTACATTTTCATCTCGTAATTAGAATTTATTGCCATACTATTGACTTTATTTTCATAACTTTTCCCAAAATTTTCTAAAAATGCCAACTTTATTTGTTGTTTTGCTTGTTTTTCATAATATTGCTTTAAAAAAATATCATCTTTTTTTAACATTTCAACCTTTTTGTCATTAGATTGCAACTTTTTGACTTTATTCTTGTAAAATTATTGCAGATTTTCCCATTTTTACTGTTGTTTTTCTTTTAGTTTTCTTGCTAAATTATATTTGTGCTGCGGACCAATGCAAAAACAGTCGCGCACTGGTAACGGCCCCCAGGCCATATTTCATTTATTTATACATTTTTTTAAGCGTATACATTATACAATGTTAATGTCAGTTTTTCCTATTGTTTTGTTTTATTTTATTTTTATTTCTCCTTTTTTTTAACCTTTTTTTCTATGTATTGTGGCACATTCCTTATCATTTTTCTCTCCCTATTAAAAAATTGTAACGAAAACATTTAAACACAGGAAGTGAGCAAACCAACAATAATTGCAGAAACATGGAGAAAGAGTTGGATTAAAACCACTATCATTATTTATTAAAACAAACAAAAAAGTTAAAAAGAAAACATTTTGAACTAGTGGCCTACAGTAGGTACATTAGCATTATTTTTTTTAACATTATTAATATTATTTGTACAGAAAAAAACGATAAATAAATCCTTTATTTCAGGGACATAGGCCATATAAAATAACAAATGTTTGAAAAGTTATTATGGTAGTAAGTATTGTGCTATTTCATATGGTAGCATGTATTTCATTTTAATTATTGTAATTCCGCAGTCAAATCAGGTAACTAAATGTTTGAATATTACAATATTTGTAGTAGTAGTAGTTGTACGTCAAAATACACATAACCATTTCCTCATGCTCCCTATATAAGATGTAAACAAGTTTTTTTTGTGCCTTATTTTGGTGAAACAGTGACACGCCATGGAGATAAGCGGTATTGCAAGTAATTTTCAAGCCGTCATTTACGGAAGCACTCTGACGTCACTGCATGTGCTTGTATTCAGACTACAAGTAGTTCAGTACGTGAGACTTTGCATGCTAGCACCCTGCAAGCCCTGGAACTACAACACCAAGGGGGGCAGGTTAGTTGTTACTGTTCGCCTCTCTCTGTTTCAACTCTTTGTTGGTCAAGGAGGACTTTTGTTCTCCATCCCCGATGGAGCACGGCTGACTTTTCACGATCGGAACCCTCAACGACTGCGCCAAAGCAGAAAAGGAATCGATGACAAGAAATTCCTGATGCAAAACGATCTTCTGGATTCTTGAAGAAACATGATTTCCTGCAAAATTCACCCAGGAGCCTGCAGAGCTTGGCTCACTCGTGTAAGAATGTGTTTGTGTTTAGACATAACTTTAACGTTGCAGTCATAAGTTTGGAAATGTATCTATTTTCGGCCCTTGATTCATTTTGCAACGTGTGCTAATTATAAAATGTAAATCTTCAGTGATTTAAAAGAGGAAGTGAGTTTATTTTGATTTTACATATGCACAAGTGAAAAAATTCAATCACCTAAATAAGCTTTTTAAATTGACATGTCCCTATTAGGTGGTGTAAAAGCTAACATGCAAGTGGTGGTATTCCAGCCATTCCCACTTCCTGTTGTCAGAGGCCCTGTTGCGTTGACATTGAACCACACCTCCCATTAAAGCTCTTTTCTTCCAGGCGACGTCCAGGCAGGAGCTCAGTTTGTCCACCTTTGTGGGCCCGCAGCCGGTGCCCCCTCTGGGTCAGACCCTGCAGGGCTACCTGAGAGGTCTGGAGCCCCTCCTGCCCCCTGAGGAGCTCAGCCACACCCGCAGGATGGTGCAGGAGTTCGGCAGGCCCGGCGGTCTCGGTGCACAACTTCAGCGGGGCCTGGAGAAGAGAGCCAGGCACACCAAGAACTGGGTGTGTGTCTGCTTTTTAATCATACTGGGAAATGTCACACATGTTGCTGATGGATTTGCTTCCAGCGGGGGTGGGCCACACAGAGCCAATATAGCTTTTACTTTGACTTTTTTTATACTTTTTACCTGAACATTGTCAAGCTCATTGAATAATTTTCAGAATACAACACAAAAAAGGTGTACATTTTACAATATATAAATAAAACAATATCCTCCTGAGGGGCAGCCATTACACAGCAATGAAATGTGTTTTGAGGTTGAAACGTGAACATGAATCAAAAACCATCGTCCTCATGCATGACAGTTGCATATTTTTTGATACCACCCGCGGAGCATTCTGATCCTTTAGCCCCGCCTGTGCTTTCATGTTGTCAGCAAACGTAGGTAGAAGAATATCAGCAAACGTAGCCGAAAGGATATCAGCGAACGTGGCTGTTCCCACACACAAGCCTGCCTGTTGTGTTCAAGTCCACACAAAACAGTCGGACATCTATAGTACTAGGGATGTCCCGATCCGCTGTATTTTGAAAATCGGATAAAATCGGCGTCCGCCACGATATCCTGTTGCCGTATAACGTTCGTAACTCTGGCCCACACTCCAACATGGTAGGTGCGGTAATGCGCCTCACAGCTGGTTGCCACTGCACTCCCACCACCCGCAGGAAGAAGAAAATGCAACACCACCATGCAGACATGTCCGTGGTGTACTGTGGTGAAGTTAGTTTCACGTTGGACGTTGGAGAAGTTAGAAAAGAGCGTCAGACTCTGTGTGACGGTGTGGGGACGCTCCGCTGTGATCCCGTCTGCCGTCATAACAGAGAGGCGTGCTTGCTCTGGTGCGCACGCGTTCATTACACGAAAAAAAAAGACTAGTTACCGCCGTTAACGCGTTATTTTTGACAGCCCTAGTAAAAATAAGTTAACAACATTAAACAAAGTGTCTCCTCTCCCGCAGTAATAACGACGTGCAATGAACATCGTCCCGCATGCTACACACTACAGTACACGCAGCTTTGTACTGAGCAGCCTGGACAAACATACATGGAAACACATTGGAGTTTGGTCTCTTTTGTGCAAGTTTTGAAACATGTTTTTCCACATTTTACAAGCTTAGTTCAGCAGCAGTATATTTTAAACGTGTGTGTGTCCCCCATCCCCATAGATCTCAGACTGGTGGGTGCAGTGGGCCTACTTGGAGAGTCGCCTGCCATTGCCTGTGCACTCGAACCCGGCCATCTCTCTACCAAGGAGAGATTATAATGGTTGGAGGGGGCAACTCTTGTGAGTGAACACATGCTGCGCCGCGCTGCACGCACACACTTGCTCATTCCCACATACCGAGGGAATGGAGTGATACGTGAGGCACAATAGTTAGTCGTCTTATCTTATGTTTGGCTGCTGTGCGATTATTTGAGTGCATTCTTAAAGAAAAAGGGGAGGAAAAAGTGATTTGAGTTGATATAAAAAAAAAAAAAAACAAATGTTATTAATAATGCACTAGATTTGATAACATTTGAGTATATTCGTAAAGAAAATGGGAATAGGTGATTTGTCTTGATAGTCAAAAATAAAATATTATTGGTAATACTCTAGATTGTCTTTTTTTATTCTAGTATATTATTAAAGAAAATGTGGGGTGTGGTAGGGGGGACTTTTGAGTCCAAAATAAAATATTAATAATACACAACCTTTTATTTTTATTTGACTGTTTTCTTAAAGAAAATAGAAAAAGGGTGATTTGACTTCATAGCCAAAAATCAAATATTATAAATAATGCACTAGATTTTATTTTTGATTTGAGTATATTCTTCAAGAAAATGGGAAAAGTGTTTTGACATGATAGTCAAAAATAAAATATTATTAATAATCCATATATCAATTTTCTATGCCGCTTATCCTCACTATTGTTAATAATACCAAAGATAAAAGTTACTTTTATTATACCTTTAAAAAAAAAAAAAAAAAGGCAAAAACGTGATTTGACCTGATAGTCAAAAATCAAATATTAAAAATACGCAAGGTTTTATTTTTATTTGAGTATATTCTTAAAGAAAGTGGAAAGTTCATTTGACTTGATTGTAAAAAAATAAAAATAAAACATTATTAATAGTACATTACATTTTATTTTTGTCGAAGTATATTCTGAAGCAAAATGGAAAAACTGATTTAACCCGATAGTTAAAAAAAAAAAAGATTATTAATAACACACTGGATTAGATTTTTATTTTAGTATATTTCTCAAGAAAATAGGTAAAAAAGTGATAGTTAAAAATAAAATAATATTAATAACACACTAGATTGTATTTATCAAGTACCGGTATATTATTTAAGAAAATGGAAAAAGGTGTTTTGACTTGATAGGTAAAAAATAAAATATTATTAAGAATACATTTCATCCTCGCGTGCAGAAATGGACAAACACTGGACAAAGAGCAACATTATCACTGACACTACTGCATAACGAGAAGTGTAATTTTATTCATTTATTTATTGCAATTTTTATTTGTAATAATTGTTTTTTATTTTTAATGTTTTTTTTTATTTTATTGATTGTTTCTTTTAAATTTGTAATCATTATTTTTATTTTTGGTAGTATGGGGAGGATATCTTTTGAGACAGACTGTCTCCTGTCTTCTTTTTGCAGGTTTGCATCCAAACTGATTGCAGCAGTGCTTGATTTTAAGGCCAAAATGAACACGTAAGTCCTAAAAGATGCTGTCCCACATACGAAAATAGCACAGGATCATGCTTCATGCTTGAACGCTTCAGTGTCGATGGCTTACTATACTGTAAATGCAAACAGGATCTGTTAATTGTCTATGACATCATCATCTGGGTATGATGATCGCCTCTCAGAAACATCCATTTATCAGATGTAAACTGATCTCCGTGGCGAACTCAACACAACCTGCGGTAATCCCCTAATGACCCTTTAATCTGCCACCTTGCTATTTGTGTACGCTGGCCTCCAGCCCCGCTGGCATGGTGTGGTATTTCTTTGCCGTATGAAGCGAATTGGTGTCTAAGTTTATATGCCCACACTTGCAGCCGTACAGTGCCAGGAAGGCACGTCTCCAGATAGCGTTATTCTGCTCAATACAACACTGGCATGGAAACAGGAGCTCAGAACACTCAGAGACCAATGCCATGCCGTTAGAATGCATTGTCAACCTCCCCAAGGAAATTTAGTATCTGCTTTTCTTATTGCTCACGGCTGCAAAATAACCCACGGTGGAAAGAAAGAAAGAAAGTTGCAAGGATAAAGGCGGTGAGAAACACTATTGAATTCAAGAAGTAGCTGTCATAATTTGTCAACAATCGCGTTTTCTATCAAGGCAAAAGTAACCTTAAATGTACATTTATCCCTTTCTTTCATCATTTATATGCATTTAGATCGTACATATATGATTGTAAGGTATAAAAACGTGCTTTGTGTTACTTGTGGCTTAAGTGTCTTAGTTGGCAAAGAACGACAGTCAACCGCTGATGACATCATAGACGGGCGACTGAGCTGACTTTCGGTTCCTGTTTCCATGTATTGGCATTCAAATAGGATGCTGTGATGATGCAACTGTCCACTAATGCATTAACATGCGTTAACATTTCACTTTTAAGCCCTATAAACGGCCACAAGGTGGCAGAAGTGCCTTTGATAAGAGCTCGGCAGGGATCATGTTAACAGAAAAATCACACATGACAGGAAGGAAGAAGTGAGAGAGCGGAGGAGTCTAGCTTGCAGAATGTTACACATTGTAGGGCATTTTTAACGCACGCACGCGCGCACACACGTGCACACACATAGTTCAGTTCCAAATGTGAGAATTGTAAATAGTTCATGGTGTTATGTTTATAAATAGTTATTTTGATGTAAAACAACCCGTTTTTGTGTTGTTTATGTTGGTATAGTTTTTTAGATATTTGAGCTGTCACAAAAGAAAAAAAATATTTGTGTCAAAGTGAAAGTTATGCTTGAAATGTATCTTTTCACAAAAAGATGATTTTCTTCCTTTTTTAGTCGGGAACTGATATTTTCCTGAAGCGTACCTATGTTGTACTGCTGATTACTAAAGAACGGAAAAATGTAGAAACACATTTTTTTTTCTGATGAAAGACGGGTGTCTAATCTTTCTTTTGGTAGGTTCCATGTTTATATAACCATACAACACAATATTCTGCGTGCCTTGAAAGATCAGTCAAAATCGTCTAAATGGCCGCTACTGAAGGGGTTGTCTTTTGAAAAATGGCTGGGATTGAATGAGGTAATAACGTGTCGAGATGCGCGGCATATTGTACGCTGACCTTAAGATGTACTCAAACTTTGGGAAAACACGCCGACCGAGGTGCCACTGTACTTCAATGTAACCATGTCTTCAAAATAAACTCAAACATGTAGAGTAGTCTAATTGTAAAAAATTGGAACTTGCCTCCAATGAAAATGAACACAGCTTGTTTCTCCTTCCTCTCCTTTGGTTCCAAAAAGCAGCCTGTATCGTGATGCAACGACTTCCCTGTTATTGTTTTAAACACACGAGAACTTGCACAGACACGTGCATTCTTCACGCTTGTGCAACTGGTCGTTGTGCAAATTGTTCCTTCTATTCCAGTGCTGTATGCGGTTTATGGCTCAACAAGAACCACAATAACATAGAACAACCCCACATTTGATAATTGTTTTTGAAAAAGAAGCGATGTCACAAAATGTACTATAATAATGCATAATTCATCACATGCTTGTTTGAACTGAATGACTTGTGTGGTGTCTTAGTGGCCAGCTGCCAGTGGAGTACATGCGAGGCAAGCCGCTATGCATGGACCTCTACCCCCTGCTCTTCTCCTCATGTCGCATCCCGGGCCCCAAGCATGACTACATCGCTCATCACGGCACCCATCGCCGGTCACCAACACACATCACCGTAGTCAGGAACTATCAGGTCAGGCAGAATTGAGCTTTTCGTTCTCCTGTGTGCTGTTCATGATGACGTGAGGTCTTGTCACTGGGCATTGAATAACCTCACTGGGTTAGTTCCCATGAGGATTTTACCTGGGCTAGCTAGCGTTGAAGAAACAAGAGTGGTCTAATCATTTTTCCCATGACTGTAGATTTAAAAAAAAAAAAAAAACAATATTTGACTTTGTCCAAAAAAAAAATCACAAAAAAAATGTTGGAAAATTTTAGATGGGGGAAAAAAACAATTGTTTATCACATCCTGCCATTTTTCAGTATGCAGCCCTCAGGTGGAGAAAGTTTGGACACCTCTGACTCAAAGCAATGATATGACCATTTGTTTGATAAATGACTGCTTTGTTGTTCTGCCGGTACTCTGGAACATGCATGTTTGGTTAACTGGAGTGGCTAAATTGCCCATAGGTGTGAACGTGAGTGAGAAAGGCTGTTTAAAGTAGTAGGGAATGAATGAATGACTCATTTGGATGTACCTTAACTAGCAGTAGAGAGTATGCTCAGGACAAATACAACACATCCGTAGCATCTTTTAACAAAATGATGATTCAAAGTCTGTTAAAAAAGAACTTTACTTTTTTGTCTGTCCCTGCTGACAGTTCTTCCAGCTGGAGGTATACAACAGCGACGGTTCCCGTCTGACAGAGAGTCAAATCCATGAGCAGCTGTTGAGGATCAGGTCTCAGTCCTGGAAGACCGACAAGGAGCCGATGGGCATCCTGACCAGCGAACACCGCCACACGTGGGGTCAGGCCTACAACCGCCTGCTAAGAGGTGACATGCATACAGTACATACCTGAAAAAGAAGAGGCTTTGGGGTAGAGTAGACACCCCTACTCGCAGGGATTACATTAGGACGCCACCCCGAATGGCACGAAAAAAACACAAGTAATTGAGAAGGCACGGCAGGTAATCACCACTAATGCATAATAATGTAAGACCTGTTATTCCGTATGTACGATACTTGGGGTGAATGAGATCCGTCTTCTGCGAGGGGGGGGAAAAACATTTTCGGAGGGGAAAAAAATGCTAAATTTTGACCAAAAATCGACCAGTTTGCGGGGTCACGAGTGCGCGATCGCAAATATGCGAGGGTCCACTGTACCCGAAAAACACCGACCCACAATCACACACAGAAAAGTGTTCCTATCGGTGTTGCTTTGTGTCCTCAGCGAGTGTCTGCACATTTATTTTTTGAAGCATAGCCAATAAATCATTCTGGTATGTTTTTGCCGAACAGTCAGCGAGGATGATATGTGCGTGTGTGAACGTTCATGCAGTTGTGCAAAAATGCTGTGCATAGCCTTCGGAAGCTGTGTATGTTGACGGCCATGACTTTCGCGGTTGTCGACATAATCCAAACCGAAAATAGCCGTTGCTTTGGCTGGAGCCACGAGAAAAAATGTTTTCTGCATTTGTGCATAATTTTATTTCGATTTTTCTGTTTTCATATGATATTTTTTTACTCGTATCTAACAGAGCTGCTGAAGCAATTTTGTTGCCTTCAATGACAAAGTTTTCGTACGTGCAAAAATATTCCTTACGGTGCCTAACAGTCAAAAATTAAATTTAAGTGGGTGTATTTTGGTTTTGCTGTGTAATACTGCTGTGCTTTTATCTTGAAGCTTATTTTGCACTGAACAGGAAGTAAGTGTGTGCGCGTTTAAATGCTGTGTAACTACATGTAAAGTGAAGTGCAAGTACGTTGGTGGACCTCACTCCCTGACACATCAAGTGGACATCGAGTTGACGGCCTGGGCTTTTAGCTCAATGGCTAGCGCACTGGACTCACTGTTATGCAAAATTGAATGTATGTCTTTGCCCTTTTCTGTACTCTGGTTTGACTCAGATAAACTCAACCAGGAATCGGTGTGGGCAATAGAGAAGGGACTTTTTTCTCTGTGTCTGGATTCACCTGTCATGAGGATATCAGATGAGAAGTACACACACACACACACACACACAGATCAAATATCAAGTCATACATAAGTGTAATGGCATAACATGCCACTGATGTGCCCTAAAAATGCTGCCTATTTCCTTTTGATTGACAGGTATGCCAGCCGTAAAGCGGCTCAGGTCCTGCATGGAGGCGGGACCTTCTCCAACAGTGGCAACCGCTGGTTTGACAAAACTCTGCAGGTGATTAAGCAAGCTGCTCACGCCGAGCAAATAGAGACGTTATAAAGGCCGTGGTGTGTTGACTTTGTGTTGTTTGTGCAGTTTGTGGTGGGCGAGGACGGCTCCTGGGGTCTCCTGTATGAACAAGCCACAGCCGAAGGTCCGCCCATAGCAACCCTACTGGATTACATCCTGCACTACTGGTGAGATGAATGGATGAATGGTAAATCAAGGCCTACCGAAGACACTGAAAGTCGCTGTGATGATATGTAGTATTCTACACTGTTAGTGTAGAATTCTACACTACACTGTTAGTCTCTCTGTTGGACACAGGCTGGATGACAAGAGGGTTCACTCTGCATGTGTCTGTGTTCATTGTCTCCATATGAAATGAACACGGAAGAGAGCGAGCATCTGCTCAGCTAACCTATTAAACCTCTTTGTCCCAGTAGGGGAGGCGGGGGTTACGCACAACGAGTGCAAGCAGTTAACTAGCAGACGAATTAATGATTACAAAAGTAATCGTTTCTACTCCAAACGCCACAGTTCCAGTGTGCATGTGAAGCAAAGCCTTCTTCCCGACAGTCAACGCTTACTGAGGCGTTTGATCGGCGGAGTAAATATTAAACGAAACATCGCAAAATGGTGCGCGTTCACAGTGTCGCTCGCTACATTGCAAAAGGAATGCAACCTTTCGTTCGCTTGAAAAGCAAACAGTAGGAATTGCTTGGGAGATATCAGCAACATTGCATTTTAGCTCACTGTCTTGGCTGTTTTTATCTACCTATTGCGTAGCTGTGTAGGCGGCTTCTGTGCCTCAGGTGCACGATGCTTGAGTGCCATCTAGTGCCGCAAATGTGACATGACAAAATGATCATTGAATAATAATAAACCATATGATAATATGTTGTTGTTTTTTTTTTTTTAATGTCGAAAATATATCGATTATCGTCGATAAATTTTGGCGCAATTATCGACCAGCAAAATTTGTTATTGTGACAAGTCGGTCCTGCTTCTATCGACAACCCCTCAATCAACTAAAGTCCACCCTGTTCTTCAAAAAGTGCTCACTTTTATGCTGACATGTGTTTAGGACTGTTAGCGTCATCATTATCGCTAATAATCGGTCATTCAATATTATTACATCCCCAATTCTTTGTATTTACTTCATGGTTGTTGTTCTTTTTACAGTGAGAATCCCGACCCAAGGAGAGCGCCGCTGGTGCCCCTTCCAATGCCCAAGAAGCTTTACTTCCACATTGATCGAGACATCAAGAGAGACATAGAGCACGCTAAGCAGAACCTTGATATGTGAGTTACGTAAGTTAGATAGACGTTTAAAGCCTTTGGTGATAAGCAAAGACTAATCTCTTTTTTTTTTTTTTTTTTTTTTTTTTTTTTTTTTTTTAAAAAAAGCAAAAAAGCAAAAAGCAAAAGCAAAGACTAATCTCGCTGTACACTGTCAACCACATGTTTGTTTTTCCACTCCGGATGCGTGTAAACACGGTTATCATCTTCAAGCTATCAATCAAACCTTCACTCAAAAAAAAGGTCTTGTGGCTTAGGTGTGGTCGTTTTGTATTCGTTGCCGCCTCATAATGATGATACTGAGTAAGCTGACTCCTCACAGCCAAATCTAGTGTGACAGTTTTAACATGAAAATGGCTTCTATTTATTTATTTATTTGTTTGTTTATTTCTCAGGTGTATTTCCTCCTGCATGATAAAGAATTGTGTGCAAATGTTGTTACAGACTGATCAATGACCTGGATGTCAACGTCTTTAACTTCACGAAGTTTGGCAAAGATCTTCCCAAGCAGCACGCCCTGAGTCCAAACTCCTTCATCCAAGTGGCGCTGCAGCTGGCCTACTACAGGCAAGGAAACCTAGACAGTAATCCCTCGTCTAGCGCGGTTTATTGGTTCCAGACCCGGCCGCGATAAGTGAATTTCCGCTAAGCAGGATTCCACATTTATATAGTAAATGGAATATTTTTTGTAGTTAGAGCATAGGAAACGTGTTTGTAACCTTATTAATATAGTTTTTAACATTATTAGAGCCCCGTAGAAATGAACTAACACCCCCGATAGTCACCTTTACACTCCTATTTCCCAATATAGTCAACATAATAAGAGTAAATAAGCTATTTAAGACAAAAATAACACTCATGCTTGTGTGTGTTGCTATAAATGTGTTCCTTAGGGGAGCAGAGTGCGTGGCGGACAGGAAGTGACGTCATAGTTGATTTTCAGCTTTTTGAAAAAGTTTAGAAACAGAGTGAGGCCTCACGGTGGCCGAGTGGTTAGCATGTTGGCCACACAGTCAGGAGATGGGTTTGAATCTCCGTGCCTGTGTGGGTTGTTCTCTTGTTTCTCCGGGTACTCCGGTTTCCTCCCACATTCCAAAAACATGCATATTAGGTTAATTGGCGACTCTAAAATTGTCCATAGGTATGAATGTGAGTGTGAACGATTGTTTGTCTATACAGTATGTCCCCTGCGGTTGGCCAAGGTGTGCCCCGCCTCTTGGCCGAAGTCAGCTGGGATAGGCTCATACCCGCGACGCTAGTGAGGATAAGCAGCATAGAAAATAGAGGAATGATAGGGTGAAGCCGTGAAATTCAAAATGCATCTACAGTATATGTGTGTATATGTATGAATGTGTATAATATATACAGTACAGTGTGTATATGTTTCGACAGTATGCTTATACTACATATCAAAATACTAGAAACAGCTTTCATTATAATGTAGTACAGTTCTAGACCTCAAAGGCCTGTCTCAGAAGACTGAAGAGCAGCATGTATGTGACCTTTTGTTATCCGCACACTTCTTTTTGCAGAGTTCACAATGAGGTGTGTCCCACGTGCGACATTGCCTCTCAGAGGATGTTTCGAAAAGGAAGGACGGAGTACATCCGCTCGCCCACGAGCCAGACTCTTAAATTCATCCTCGCCTTTGTTGATCCGTCTGTGTCGGTGAGACGCTGTCGGGTTTGCTTACTGAAATGGTTTTACTTGTGGAAAACACTGCACCGCAACTAAATGAGAGGATTCCTTTTGTTTTGCGGTGAAGCGTGAAGCCAAGCTCCAGCTGTTCAGAGAAGCTGTTGAAGCCTACTCAGCTTTGACAACCCAGGTATCAAAATATGTGTAAAAGCTCGTCAAGAAATTCCCACAGACATTCTATTCACACAGATATGTTTTGTGCTGCATGCAGGTACTTAAAGGACACGGCATAGACCGGCACCTTCTGGGCCTGAAGCTGCAAGCCATCGAAGAGGGATGGAGCGTTCCCAAAATCTTCATGGATACCGCCTATGGTCTGGCAACACATTGGAAACTCCGAACAGGCCAGGTGTGTTTGTGTGTATGTGTGTATTTTTTAGTTGTGAAAATATCTATATTTTTTACTTTTTATGTATTTTTCTTCAAAAATAGGCCGTTTTTTTCTGCAGAAGACACGTCTCGACAATATTTTTTAAACCCAGCCATCCCTCGTTTGTCGCGGTTAATTAGTTCCAGACGCGACCGTGATAAGTTAATTTTCCCCAAATAGGATTACTTATTTAGAAATTTCATATTTTTGTAGTTAGTGCATTGAAAACCTGTTCATGACTTTCTAAATATGGTTTTTAACATTATTAGAGCCCAGTAGACATGAAATAACACCCCTACAATCACCTTTACACTCATATTACCCAATATAGACATAATAATATAGCCTGATGCATGTTGCAATTGGGAGAGTTCCTTGTTCCCTTTTTACTTCCTGTTTCTGTACATTACTTCCTGTGGTGGCTGTTGTTTCATCAATGTAACATTACTGACACCTAGTGACCAGTGTAGAATACTACATATCACAACATCTTCGTATGCAGCTTCTAAATATTTGTATTTTAGTTCATTTATCCATTATTATGCTTGAAAAGGCTTAATTTTGGCCCAAAATATGTCAAATTGGCTTAAATATGCATATTTTTAATAGGCTGTATTAACACTAAGTCTCCTTCTGTCTCTGGTCAAAGTCACAAGTAAATGTGCAAGCAACAGCTAGTTTTGATTTTGTTTATGTCAACAACTGCTTGTGTCGATGTCAGTCAGCCAGTCCGTAAACATAAATGGGTTCCACTGTTTAACTGTTGTTTAGATTGTTATTTATTTATTTAAAATATAAATTGTATTTATTATTAGTTCATATTTCTTATTTAGTTTTGTTTAATTATTATATTATTGCTTATTTTTAACTTAGCTTGCATATTTGTGTTCTGATACACATAAGTCCCCCACTTTTGAGGACCACTTTGTTGTGCATCCATAGCACTTTTCCTTTCACCTACAGTATCATCAGCATGCTACTACTAGATGTAATTTGTCTATTTGTCCTTTTTCCCCGCTTTCAGGTGCCTGCGAATACGGACAGCGTGATGTGTTTTGGGCCACTAGTTCCTGATGGTTATGCCGTATGTTACAACCCACAGTTGGGCCATGTCCACTTTTCTATAATTGCCTTCAACTGCTGCGAGGAGACAAATGCAGAAATATTGGGTGTGACCCTGAGGGAGACCCTGTGCCAACTACAGGAGTTACTGGAACCTAGTCTGGAGAGCCAAAATGAGACTCCCGGAAGGTGAAAACAAACATGATCTTCTAAACATGTCAAACTGTTCATGGAGAGTGGATTGTTCTTATGCATGCCACTCGGTCTTAAGCAAGGTTTGCTTTGTTACTACAAAACTGCAAGCATGGCATTCTATCTTTGTGCAAAAAGTGAATCACTCCAGCATTAATCACAGCCAAAGCTTGTATATGTTGCACTAACCACCATTATGAAATGATTATGTGGGGGAAATCATGTGTAGATTAATCACTTTGTTTAAAATTTGGACCAAAAGATGAAAAGAAAGGATGTCACAAATGTGTGTGGTGTTTCATTAAAGGTTGTGTAGCTTCTGTGACCTGGTTTGTCAGGCGTGCTTAATAAAGTTCATGTTATTGCACTGGCTTGGTTGTTGGCGGTGTGGAATCATTGCCGAATTTACACGTACGGGACAAGGAGTCCAGCCATGCTGATCTGTAAGATTAAGAATGATGACAATGAATGTTCAGGGTGATTAATCGATTAAGACAGTGGTTTTTAATCTTTTTCAGCTTTAAGAATGTGATTAAAGCTATGACCCCAGCGTCTTTCGCAGAAATATTCACAAAAACACAGCTTCACCGTATAATTTGTATGTTTAGCATTAAGCGGCGGTGTCCAAAGTATGGCCTGGGTGCCATTTTTGTCAAGCCCTGACTTAAGAGGTGTGTCCAAGTTTTTTCAACATGAAACAAGCCTAAGGATTGTATTGAGCATTTTATATGGAACCAAAGCTCAGAGGTTAGCAAGAATAAATGTGTTTTTACCCAATTTTTGCCAGGACAAAGCTTTTAAGACACTTATGAAGCATTCTGATATGATTTGCAGTAATCAATGAAATAGATTCATCATAATTTTATGGTTTTATGCCCTGTGATTGAATGGCGATAAGTCTTTCACCTTTCAACAGCATAAGCAGTAGAAAATGGATATTACTGTCAATTTCCATTGGATATTAATATAACAAATCTATTTAACTACTGTATTGAAAATAATTTTGATGATTTTTATTTATTTAATAGAAAAAATTAAGCAATTAAAAGTATGGACTCAAAATGGTGCAATTAGAGAAATTTTATAATAAACCAAAAATACATGGATGGATGGATGGATGGTCATGGGTAACATTATCATTATTATTAATACTGAATTATAGAAAATAAAACGATTCATATTGTTATTTTAAATTTATGTTGGTGATTAAATAATACTTCTGTTGAAAATCATTTTTATTTATTTAATAACCAAAAAAAAGCAATAAAAAGTATTCATTCCGAAGAGTGTAATTAGGATTTTAAAATTCAAAAAAATTATGTGTAAAATTATTATTACCACTATTATTGGTGCTATTATTACAGAAAGTAATGGTAATACTATTCTAATATAATAATTTTATTATTGCAGAAAGTAATGATAAGAAGGCAGCCTGTCAGTCAACGAGTCAATTTAAATCAAAAAAATAATTCAGATAAAATAATATATTGATTAAAAATCGCTTTCAGTTCACATTACCATAATTAAAGACAATCCGCAGCAATTTGAAAAAGTGGAGGGAAGTTAACCTATGATCCAGTAATTATGAGGTCTTCGGTGATTTTTTTTCTTCATCGGATGTGACGTAACATCTGAGGCGTGACGTTTAAATGTAGACCGGAACAAATAAAAACACGATAACGCTGTGATGTCTGGCTAAAGATGAAATGGAGTGGTTTTTAACTTTTAATTTAAGTGTATTTATCACCTCTCTGTTTTAATAGAGAACGGTTTTATATAGAGTATTTATTTTTTTGAAAAAGGTTATCATGAAGGGCTTTGTCACTGGCTTGGTAAACCGGAGTAGCGTTGCAGTCGGTGTCTTCTGGCCGCTTTTGGCTGGAGGTCTCTGGGCAGCTGTGGTCGCCTACAAGCCGGTGGTCATCGTGCACGGCTTGTTCGACAGCTCGGGAGATTTTAAGAACCTACAACGTTTTATTAACGAGGTGGGTGCTCAAATTTATTATTTGCTTTTAGGAGCACGATTTTTATAAATGATGTTTGCGAGTTGATTCAATCACTAAACACATCCAATCAAAGCAGTGGTTGGTTTGATAGAAGCAGTTTTAAGTGTCATTTCTGTTCTGTATGTATGCATAAACCTTTTTTCCCCCCATAAAAATGTGTTCCTTTTTTTTTTTTTTACCACCTTACCGCAAGCTTTTCAACCGTTTTCCAACCTGGTTGTGAAGATAAGGTAATATTGACTCAGCAAAAGATTAACTTCCATCTTTTGTTGCTCTTGTGAAAGTTAAATATGTCGGTTGAAACCAGGCATCACACATTTCTGTGAAGTGAAAGTATTTCATATTTCAGATTCCAGGAATTATTCCCTGAGAAATTAGGGAACACGCCCGATCACTTGATAGTCCACATCCTCCTCGCCTTTATTCGTATTTATCTAGTCGCAATTGGCACCTGACAACTGCTCCACTAAGAAACCAGCTAAGTTTCACATTCATTGCAGCAGGTAATTAGTGCATAATTATGTCTATTAATTACCTTCCCTACCGATAACTATAATCATGAAATGTCTTCAAGGTTGGCACAACGGTTAGTGTTTTTATTCATGGTTGAAAGATGCTATAACAATAAAGAACCTTTTTAAAAAAATTCTATAAATATTAATAAATATAAATGCTAATAAAAGCAAATACTACAGGTTGTCAATAGTATTTCAAAACACGAAGGGTGTGGAAAAAAATTCTGTCCTAATTGAAAACCGCTGCATTATGTAGATGATTCTGGAATTACACCTTATATTTCTCTTTTCTTATATTATGTTGTATGCATTTATTACTATTGTAAAATCATCATTAAATACTTGGATTTTTGTTTTTACTTGGCATTTTATCCCCCCTATAAAGTATTTTGATTGTGGCAAGAGAGACATCTGACTGTTAAATGACTGACATCGACACGTTCTCCTTCTCTCTCCTTTAGTCTCATCCTGGAACAAATGTGACCGTGATCGACTTGTTCGACCGAAGTGCGAGTCTGCAGCCCATGTGGAAGCAAGTGGAGGGTTTCAAGGCCGCTATTTATCCGATCATGCAAAACTCTGCCGATGGAGTCCATTTTATCTGCTACTCTCAAGGTGTGTTTTTATGTGAGGGCGTGCGTGGATCACGCATGCAGTTTGTTTTGGATGACGTGTTGAGTTGTTACAGTGTTATTGCAAAAGCTGATCTCTGTTCTCTATAAAGTGTACATGTTTCCTTTGACGTGGTGGTAGCATGTTTTAACTGCGGCAAACATTATTACGCCTCCCATCCTTCAAATTTGAACAACCACCTTAGGCGCTGTAGATTCACAGTGGAACCTTGTTTAGAGTCATTAATTAGCATAAGAAATCGTGTAATCCACTTAACCCGTTCCAGAAAGCCAAAAATGTTAAAACAAAACCTTCAATTCCCAAAGACACGCGATGTGGCAGCGAGACGAACACCTTCCTGTTTTGCCATGAGTTATTTCTTGAATTCGGTAGTGTTTCTCACCTCAGTAGCCCAAAATCGGGCCAAAGAAAGTGGCAAGTGCCAGCATTTTGATCAAGAAGGTGAGAAACACTGTTGAATTAAAAAAATAACTCATGGCAAAACAGGAAGGTGGTGTTCTCGCTGCCACATTGTGTCTTTGGGAACAGTCATGTCTTCCGTGAAGGTAAAAGTAATCTTAAATGCTCATTTATCCCTTTCGTTATTCATTTATATGCATTTAGAATTGTTTTATGCATGTAAAACTATCATTTTAAAGCTATAAAAAGGTGTTTTGTGCTAACGTTTTGGAGAGTCAACCACTGATGACATCATGATATTTTGCTGAGTACATTATGTTGTTAATGTCATTCCAGGTGGGCTGGTTTGCAGAGGAATCCTCTCCACTTTGCCTGATCACAACGTGCACACGTTCATCTCGCTGTCCTCTCCTCAAGCCGGACAATACGGAGGTGAGTTCCTCCTCTAAATGGCGCACAATCCAGGCGGTGTTTCCCACAAGACTACAGTGGCTGTGTGGCGTTGAGTTGGGAGTGAAACGGTAAAACGGAGCTTTTGTGTTTGTGGCAAACGAGATGTGTGACATGCTTTTAACCGTTATAACAGATCTTGAAGTTATTGACTTACATAAATTAACTCCTTCAATACCAAATATGTAGTTATACGTTTTTATAAACCCGAATGCCCGATCCCAACAACGTATTTATACATCTTTTCCGGGGTATTTTGCGCGAGAGGCCAAAGGAGGTGATGATGCAATTCCTCACCAATGGATTAGCCTTGAGAGCAATTTTAGTGCCATAAAAAACGCCACTAGGTGGCAGAAGTGCATCATGAGAGGAGGGAGAAACACACATGACAGGAAGAGGAAGCCCTTGCATAAAGCCAGCTGTTACGTTGCATACTATACGAAAAAAAATGACGCATTGTAGGGGAATTTAAGCTGTCACAAACGCAAAACATATTTGTGTCAAAGTAAAATTATTTATCTTTTCACAAAGTCGTTTCTGAAACGTACCTACATTCTACTGCTGATGACTAAAGAACTGAAAAATACAGAAACTAAGTTTTTTTCCTGGTGAAAGACAGGAGTCTAAGCTTTCTTTTCCATGTTTATAAAGCCATAGAACACAACATTCTGTTTGCCTTGAAAGATCAGTCAAAATCGGCAGTGCTGAAGGGGTTGTCTTTTGAAAAATGCCTGGGATTGAATGAGTGAATTAGCTACACAGACAGTCCCATTATAATGTGTTTAGAGAAAAAATAAAAATGATGTGTTTTGAGCGAGGGCGAATGGGTAGCGCCAAGTCTTTTTAAAAATAAGGAAGTGCCAACTCTTTTTGTTGCGGTCCAAGTTGAATTGTGGCGGGCTGTCACTACAAGGGAAACACTACAAGGTCCTGTTTCTGCTCATATTCGTCAGTTAATCCTCTAACTCCCCCTCCAGATACCGACTACTTGAGGTACCTTTTCCCGCAGTTTGTGAAGTCCAACCTGTACCACCTGTGTTACACAGCCATAGGCCAGAGGATATCCATCTGCAACTACTGGAATGGTGAGACTCAAACACTAACTTTGTCATACACAGGATTATATACATTTTTAGCTTTTTAATTCACGTTCATGTTATGTTGCCTCCTCTTCAGACCCCCACCACAGGGACATGTATGTAAACAGCAGTGATTATCTGGCGTTGCTCAACAGTGAGAGACCCAATCCGAATTCAACAGGTCAGCAAAGTCATGCTTATTATTTGTACCCCTCCCCTCACCCAAAGTCAGCTGGGATAGGTAGGCTCCAGCGTACCCCCGCGACCCTAATGACGATAAGCGGCATAGAAAATGAATGGATGATTAACAACGATGATCTTTTCCATCAGAGTGGAAGAAAAACTTCTTAAAAATCAGCAAGTTGGTGCTTGTGGGAGGACCAGACGATGGAGTCATCACCCCCTGGCAGTCCAGGTGAGATTTCCTTCATTGTAGCTTAACACACACTTGCATGTATTGCCACAGGAATGGATGTCATATCATTTTTGGACCCCTCATGATTGAATTGAGCTGTTACCTTTGTAGAGTGGAATGATTAGACAGCGTTAATGATTTTTAAAAACAATATGTGGGTGCATATTTGACCATTCTGGGTCAAATTCCTTTCATTTAAAATGGTTGCTTTCCTGGCACAGTCCACAACTGTTCAATAGGGTTGAGGTTGCTACCCATTCTAAAACCATTGTTCTGTTGGAACACTTAAAATGTGTCCATTAAATACAGTGTTGCTCAACTATGTCAGGATTGTTAGTATTAGTATTATTAGTATTTGCTATATTACTCCTGCCATGGATCATTTCCTGCTCACAGCTCACACACGAGTGGTTTTCTTCCCTTTGCATGTGGACAAACAGATGACACTCATATGATGCTTTCACACATTTACAAGCTTGTCTCGCTTGTACTTTTTTTTTTTTTTTGCAGTCAGTTTGGATTCTTCGACGACAACGAGACCGTTGTTGAGATGCAGAGTCAAGACGTGAGTGGAAACTTCACACACCGTATGAGTTTAGTGTTTACAAATTGTCATTTGAGGAGCAGCCATTGGTAGTGTATTAGTCATAAAGGGAAAAGCAGGAAACAAGCAATTATTAGATAAAAATACAATGATTACATTCAAATATGAGTTTAATAATAATGAATAATACATATACAAATATGGCAATCCCTCGTTTATTGCAGTTAATTGGTTCCAGACCCAAATGTAATAAGTAAATAAGTAAGATTCCTTATTTATAAATGGAATATTTTCATAGTTAGAGCATAGAAAACCTGTTTATGACCTTCTAAATACGGTTTTAAACATTAAAAGCCCTCTAGACATGAAATAACACCCCTATAGTCACCTTTACACTTGTTTTACCCAGTGTAGTAGATATAATCAAAGAAAATAAGCCATTTAAGACATAAATAGGACTCATGCTTGTGTGTGTTGCAATAAATGTGTTCTGGATGTGTGTACAGGAAGTGACATTGGGGGTTCAGACTTGAGTTTTTGCTTGATTAGGGCCACAACAGTAGCCCGTGTTGTTATTATTATGATTACAATTATTATTACTATTATTGTGCCCGTTGCGAGATAACTTAAACCTAAAATAAAAGCCTGCTGTTCTGGTGATCAAGCCTGGTCCTTGTCTCACCGAACAATTACTGACACCCAGTGACCCATGTAGAATACTACATTCACAATTTGAATGTGCCTTCTTAATTCCTTGTATTTGGATTTTATTTCATTTAGCCATTTTTATGCACGGCATTGCTTAATTTTGTTGAATCGGCCGTATTCAACCATGAAACAGCATCATTTATTCATGTATGTGATTGGAAAACCCTGATAGAGTGAAGCAGTGAAAATCAAAGCACGATGTGGCGAGGGACACCTGTATGCAAAACTGCCAGGAACGTAAACATGATGTACATACAGAAAATGCATTTAGAATATACAGTATGTGGTGCTATACAGTACTCAGTAGTATACTGTATCTATATATATCGATATATCTATCTATCTATATACCGAACTGTATGTATGTGTGTGTATGCACACACATACATATTTTCAATTGAAATGAATAAATAACAGAATATTTATGTACTTACGTATTATAATGATTGACTTCATTTAAAACGACTTTATTGTAATGTCAATATTTTATGGTATGTATTGAGCACAGAGTGATAATATAAGTCTAGATCCGTGCTGTGCAGATGTGCAGTAAATACTTTTTCCTCGTCCTCCAGGTCTACTTAAAGGATGTCTTCGGTTTGAAGTCGTTGGCGGCTCGTGGCGATCTGATCTTGTGTTCCGTTCCTGACGTCCAACACGTGTGGTGGCACTCTAATGAGACTGTTTTTCACACTTGTATGGAGAAGTGGCTGGTATAAAACACACCCACGTTATTATTTTCTCGGCCGCTTCGTCAGATTCCGGTTTCCGACTGCATAAGATGAAACTGATCATATGTGTATCTAATGGAAAACTGACAGTATTGTTGTTGTTTTTGACTTATTTTATTGTTATGCTGTTTTTAGGAAGGCACAACGATAGAGTTTTAAGTGTAAATACTCCCATGGATGAGTAGGTTTACCAGCCTTTAAGCTATGACTGAAAAGAGAAAAGAGACACCAGACCCCCATCAATATTACATGCAGACAGAGGAAGCATGAGTAAAGTAAAGGGTGTCCTGTTTTGATGTTTTTTTTTTTACTTCTTAATCTGAGTCCGGTCATTCATCAAAACGGCATCTTGTCCATGTGTGTATCATTTATTTGGTCACACACTGTACCTCAAAGCAACACAACAGTGCCTGAGCGACGTTCTGTTATCCTGTTTTCATGCACACACTCACTGCCTTACTCCTGTTTAATGCAGTCGCTGTATTATGTTTGTATATGTCGTCAAATACCATAGCTGTATTAAACGTAGCTGCAGCCTTACATTTCCCCGTCATGTGTCAGTGTTAAAGGTCGCATACCGTAAGTGCTAAGACAAACTGCTGATGTTGTTGAATGGATGGATAGACTTTAGCAGAATGGCCAAAGAGTGTCAGTGTTGTCTTAATGGGTGCCTGCCAATGACTATATACAGTACCATTAGAGCTGCAACAATTATTTATCCAATTAATTGGCACCTATTTTCGTATTCGATCAGTCCTTTCTTGATTTAAAAATGTAAATATCTTCTGATTTCAGCCTCCTCAAATGTGAATATTTTTTCATCTTTGTCTTTTAGGCAAAACAAGAAAATAATCATTGGTTGCAGCCCGACATACCTTTCATTTCTCAATATTTACCTTTCATTGTATTAGCATGTAGTCATTTGAAGATTGGATTCTCATATAGCAACTGTACTGTATTTTAGATAAGGAACATTTAATACTGGTGGATCTGAAGGGATTTTTTTATACTGTACTTCCTGAAAGGAATAATATACTGTATAATGAACTAAGACATGATTGGGAAAAGTCGAACCTAATAAGGGAAGATGAGGTGTTATGAATATGTTTTATTTAATTGTATACAGTATTGTTTGAATATTTTGCATTGTTTGCATCATGTACTGTATGCTCGTATAAAGGAATTGACATAACTGTTCATGGTATGGCTTTAAGGGATGTCATACTCCATGTCCAAATGTCAAGCTCTACCACATGTAAAAATTGACACTTTTTAAAAACAAGCAGATGCGACTATATTTACTATTTTTATTAGAGTGTGCTGTCAGTGACGTGTTGAGTGTCTTCAATAAAAGGTTTTTAAAAATATGTTTTGAGTGAGACTGCTTATTTTAAAAAAAAACAATATCTGGCTGTTTACATGTATGAAATTGTAGTTTTTAATAATAATTTAAAAATAATAATTGGCATGGTAATTAAAATTCAGCCTTTTAAGGTGTGAACATAAACTACAAAAAACATCTGACCTCTACTTGCCAACAAGGGTTTCTCCACCAAGTTCCAAGTCATGTTTTGCTTGCACGTCAAACACTTATTTAATCAAATCAATGTTTTTTGGATTACACAAATTAAATGATGTCTTTTAAGATAAACCTCACATAAATTCTGAACTGTCCCCACCCACTCCTAACATCTTACAGGCCTCTAAGTATTAAAACTACAATTCCCAGCCTATATATAGCGGACGTGCGTCACGCGTTCACCGGATATGTCCGAGTGTCGCCGCATGGAGGCCCTTTTCCGTCTCTTGAGAAGTGTGGTACACGCCGTCAGACACCAGTGAGTTGCAAATTAATATTTTTTCGCCTTTCATGTTCTAAAGACATGTATTATTGGAGCTTTAGAAATAGTATCGCGCTATGGTATTCCTTTGAGGCTAGTTTAGGATATTAATGTCGATAAAGTGTTAGTTCTTCAACATTTTTTGTCTCGCACGACAATGCTAAGCGCTACAGTGCGGCTGACCCCTTTAGCCCATGTGGAAGCTAGCTCACCGACAAAAATCTTTTTATACTTTACATTTAGAATACTTTTTCACTTGTATTGTTACGTTATCGTAGAGCCTTCGAAAACATTTCAGACTTAAGCTGAATGATGTTTTAATGGCGGCTATTAACAAACTGCGTTAGCATGAGGTGGTTAACCCGAACGAAGGCGTCAACGAAGGCCTTACTCCAAGTCAAGTAATGTTTAGCTTTGTTTTACGCGACGTTTTGTTAATATGGCAGCAAGCACCATGCTAGTGACACCGTGTTTCATTTTGTCAACTTAAAGCTGCTAAAAAACAATGGTCGACGTTGACGTTTATACTCTACTAGTGTTTAAAACAGCGGTCAAATCTCCATTGGGCATACGTGGTTGTTGAAATGCCCGGATGTACACTCAAACGAAACCAGTTTTGGTTTAATTTCGGTCACGCTCAGAGTTGCATAAAAAAAACAATCACGTGTCTAAACAAGCGAACATGTATGTCTCAAATTTGCTGATAGTTCATCACTTCCTGTGTTTAACAGCGGTGGCTCAGATTGATATAAAATGCCATTTACGTAATTTGAAGGTATGTTTCGGGGTTTGAAACCTTTTCTAACTTGATTAACTATTGTTGCACAGTGACTGAGTGGGAGACTGCGCCCGCCGTCGCTGAGACTCCAGAGATCAAGCTCTTTGGCAAGTGGAGCACAGATGATGTCCAGATCAATGACATTTCCCTGCAAGTGAGCACCACTCTGATGGTAGAATTTGAATGAAAGCGAGGCTAGAGTCACGCCTTGGCACTCCCCCGTTGTCCTGGTGTGCTAGAGTGCTCGCAGAGTAAAAGTCTTTTATTATTCGTTGGCTGTTGGTTTTATGGTGACCCAGCCAATCACAAACTCAAGACACATCACTTTCACTTAGACCTGAGGAATGAGCTCTAGATATGCTTGAGTTGTGCTAAATTGTCCATTTTGGTTCATGGCAGGACTACATTGCCGTAAAGGAAAAGTACGCCAAGTACCTGCCGCACTCTGGAGGCCGCTATGCCGCCAAGCGCTTCCGCAAGGCCCAGTGCCCCATCGTGGAGCGTCTGACCAACTCCATGATGATGCACGGCCGCAACAACGGCAAGAAGCTGATGACCGTGCGCATCGTCAAGCACGCCTTCGAGATCATCCATCTGCTGACTGGAGAGGTGGGTGGCATTTACAACAGGGCTGCACAGGGGCTATTTGTGGCTCCCACGTTGTTTAACAAACGGCGGCATGGTCTCTTATATCTCAAGATAAAATGCAAATTAAGGCCACACTGACAAGACAAATGTGAATACTTGTATATTCAAGATGAAAGCAAATTAGGCCACTCCGACAAGACAAATGTAAAATACAGTATATGTTCCAAGATATCACAGCAGTACTAATCTGTTTTAAAGGGAAACTGCACTTTTGGGGGGAATTTTGACCATCATCCACAATCCTTATCAGACATGAACAAACGTCTTTCTCTTTTCTGAGCGTTGCAAAGATATAAAAGGAGACAGCCAAGAATGCAGCGTAATGGGAGGCACCTATTCCGCCTCAAGCCTTCTGAAAACTCCGGTAGTTCCGGTAATATTTAAAATGACCAAAGTGCGGCAAAATTACATGTTTTCATGAATCACGGTCTCACTGCATGGATAGAAAACCATAACATTTTTGGACTTTTTTTTTAATGGCGGGCAGAATAAGTGTGTCCCATTTACGTCCATTAATGAGTAATATCTTTAGAACGCACAGACGAGAGGGACATGTGGTCATGGTTCACATAAGGGTTGGGGATGATGGGCAAAACAGTTTTCCTTTAACACAAAGCTGAAATGTATCTTAAAAATACAGACTGATCCTTTCGTTTATGAACACCCTAGTGTTCATACGGTTCAGTTCTCGACACCATTCCCCCCCCCCCAGTGTAATATTGCACATAAACTGAACTAGTCTGTTTGCCTTCTGCTGTGTCATTCCGTGGACTTGAGTGCCCCATGCCAGACCATACGCGTTGCAGACTCGCTGTGTGTGTGTGACTGCTAAATAACATGCCTTGGAGCCAAAGAAAGTTGCGGGTGCCAGCAATTTGACGAAGGTGACAAACACGATTGAATTCAAGAAATAACTCGAGAGCAAAATGCATAACGGTGCCCCGTCCCCTCGATAAGAGCCATTCATTCGTTATTTATAATCATTTTGCGTTTTCTGCATGTAAAGCTGTTATTTTTGGGTGTCTGGAATGGATTCATTGGATTTACATTTCCTGTGGGGGAAAAATTGCCCCTGTCTTCATATTTCAGTTTTCATCAGACCTTTTGGAAAGAATAGCAAAAAAGGAGGTGCACCAAGGTGTATGATCAAACAACTGCATTGTCTTGCATTTCCAGTAGTAAATGCATGATTGGGAGGTTTCTGGCTCTTTTGTTTTTGTTTTACAGTGGAACCTTGGTTAACATCATTCATTAATTCCAGAAGGCCTGGCTCTAACTGAATCAATTTTTCCTATAAGAAATCATGTAAATCCAATTAATCTATTCCAGAAAGACAAATGTTCACACAAACACGTTTTCATAGTTTTACATGCAGAAAACTATTTGAAATGCCTAGAAATACATGTGAATGATGAATTAAATGGATAAATGCACATTTAAGGTTACTTTTACTTCATTGAAGACGTGATTCTTGATGTGACTGAAAACAGGAAGGTGGTGGTGGTTGATCTTACTGCCACAGCGTGTCTTTGGGAACAATCACGTCTTCAATGAAGGTAAAAGTAACCTTAAATCTTTAATGATCCCTCTCATTCATTTGTATGCATTCAGAATTGTTTTATGCATGTAAAACATGTTTTGTGTTAACATGTCAGTCAGCTGCTGACATCATAGATGGTCAATGATGTAACTTCTGGTTGTCATTTTGTTTAGCTAATAGGATGCTAACAAGGAAGGCTATTGTCATTAAACACATTAAGACAATTGGACTCACGTAGTGTATTAACACAAGACATGCACCGTATTGTATGCTAACCGAGGCACAATTGTGGTGTGAATTTTCGGTGTTAACTGGATGCTAACAGAGGTTCCACTGTATTTGGTTCTAGAACCCTCTTCAAGTCTTGGTGAACGCCATCATCAACAGCGGGCCTCGTGAGGACTCCACCCGTATCGGGCGTGCTGGTACCGTCAGGAGGCAGGCTGTGGATGTGTCACCCCTGCGTAGGGTCAACCAGGTGACACATCACCCAATTTCTGAAACATTTTGTTAATCCACACTCTGGTTTCTGGAACTAAGAAACGTCTTCAAGTGCTCCAGGAACCAAGATGCTTGTGCTAAAAAATGTCAGTACTTTTTGTCTCATGTTAAAAACATCCTTTCCATATCTATAAGCGAGGCTAGAGTCACGCCTTGGCATTGCTGTTGTCCTGGTGTGCTAAAGTGCTCGCATAGTAAATGTCTTTGCCAATTTCGTTGGCTTTGGTCTTTAGTGGCCCAGCCAATCACCAACTCAGACACATCACTCGGCAGGTTTTGTGCTTAAATTGCCGCGTGCGCCTGCCTGACTCCCCTCCATCTTCAACTTGCTGTTGTCTTGCAGGCCATTTGGCTGCTGTGCACAGGAGCTAGAGAAGCTGCGTTCAGAAACATCAAGACAATTGCAGAGTGTCTGGCTGATGAACTGATCAACGCAGCAAAGGTTCTTTTGCTATTTCCTGTTGATGTGCCGCTACTGTAGTGGCTTTGTTGGACTGATGTGCCTCATTTACTGTCCTTTTTAGGGTTCATCCAACTCCTATGCGATCAAGAAGAAAGACGAGTTGGAGAGAGTTGCCAAGTCCAACCGTTAAATGTAGTTTCTGAAAACAATAAATTTGGATACATCATCTGTTGTACTTTGATGTGCCTCATTTACTGTCACTCAAACCTTTATTTCAGGGTTCAGCCAATTCCTATGCCATCAAGAAAGACCAGTTAGTTGCCAAATCCAGCCACTAATGTACTTTCTAGAATGTTTTTTTGATAATCACTCTTCTGTGGCTTATTAGATCTTTATTTAACCTTTTTGGATGTGATGCACTTACTACATTTAAGACATTTTGTCAGTTTTATCAACCACATTCTGCATTTTATACACATTGAAACAGGAAGTGGTTAAGCTGAGTGTAGCTGAACTTCACCTTCAGTAGGTACCTCTGCACAATCAGGTATACAAAAGCTTAAAAAAAACTTTACAAAGGTTGACCTTGATCCATGAGATTTTGTCCCCTCATATGGCTAAAAGACACCAAAAACATGAGTATCATGCAGGTACTGTATACCATTGCAAACTACAAGCATTACACTCTGCATAGTATACGTAATAGCTGTCATTGATACAATGCCTTGTATCCCTGAATTACTATGTATCTATTGTGATACTGAAAGTGGAAATAATGCAAGCTGCACTGCTAGTGAGTTTTGCATGAAGGAGTACAGATGTCATTTACTGTAAGCAGTTGGTCATTAGGCCAGCTTGCCATCATACTTTGGGTTTTACAAGACAATCAGAAATACGTGTGCTTCTTATTGACGAGGAGGCAAAGTGAGGACAGCGATGCTCCCAGTTTGGCGGCTTCACTGCAGGCTGTCGGCAAGAAGGTGTAGTCTTGCAGCTTCTGGAAGGCCTGGCAAGAAGCGGGAAGGACAACTTTGCATACATAAGGAAATTAGCTGCAACGATTTATTCATTTTCTGTTGCTTTTTTATGGTGCAAGTATTCTGTATTGTGTACATGGTATTTTTTTGTCATGACATGACACTTCCCTGCTCCACCAAAAGACTGAGCAGATCATTCCTCACCCATGCCATACAAACAATGAACTGGATGTATTATCTTAGTGGTATTTATGTATTGCACTACAAATTTTATTATTCTCTTTTCTTATCTCATGTCTTGCCTTGGTTGTTTTATTTTGTGGTTAAGTTAATTATATTTTTGCACAGCTGCTGAAAAAGTAGATTTCTCTTGGAGATTAATCAACTCTTAATGATATAATAGGAAGTATAAATGAAGCGGCTATGTTTCAAAACATTTCACGCAACTTCGCCTGCATTAATCTCCAACTTCTTTGCTGTCGCTGTTTAAAAGCAAGAAGTAAACTTACAGAGACGCTGTCAGGACATTCCTCCGCCGGCCTGTGGAGCAGGAAGTCTCTCTTGGACGGAGCTTTTATGTAAATGCAGTTGGCTGCAGATTGCTCCGGCACAGTGACGATATCGTAGTGGTGATCGGTCAGCTGTTCCATCATCTGGACACATGAAAAAATATATACCTTTGGAAAAGATAACACTGTCAAAAGAGGTATGGCTGCATCTATATAATAAGTACTATGGTTGTAGTTTGTATAAGCACACTGCTTAGGTTTTTAATAAATAGCAATAAGAAGTGCATGGTATCGAAGTACAATAAGGAGTGCACGGAACTTCATTTTGCATGAGGCAAGTATTGTGCCAGCAGATGGTGCTGTGGTTTATAAAAAAAAGATGCTAGTTACTACTAGTGGGTTGAAATTGAAAATCAACACTGAAAAATGAATAAAATAAAAATAAGCGGGTTCCACTGCATGGGTCTGCCTACTCTCCCCGTCCTTTCTCTAGTAGGGTACGCATGGTGCAGTGGCACTCAAGAACGACTGGGTCAAGCCTTAAAAAAAGAATTCTATTGAGCCCATTGAATTCTGCCTAGCAACAAGTTACCTGTCACATACCACATAACCAGACAATTTGATTGATTATTTATTATTATTATTATTATTATTATTATTAAACAGTAATCCCTCATTTATGGCGGTTAATTGGTTCCAGTGAATTTCTGGGACAAAAAAAGAATATATTTACGACCTTCCAAAGTTTTTAATGTTACTACTGCATACCGCAAAAATACTGCATATCACATATTTGAATACGTCTTCTGAATGCCTTATATTGTAGTTCATTTCCCCATTTTTAAGCTTGAAAATGCTTTCATTCATTCATTCATTCATTCTCTATGCCGCTTAATCCCCATTAGGGTTGCGGGGGCATACTGAAGCCTATCCCAGCTGACTTTGGGCAAGAGGTGGGGTACACCCTGGGCTGGTTGCCAGCCAATGGCGGGGCACATACAGGAAAGACAAACAACCATTCACACCTATGGACAATCCAGCCAGTTAAGCTAACATGCATATTTTTTGGAATGTGGGAGGAAGCCGAAGTACCCGAGAACATGCAAACTCCACATGGATGTCCAACAGAGATTCGAACCCAGATCTCCTGACTGTGTGGCCAACATGCTAACCGCTGGTGGCCTGCTGGAAAATGCTTAATTTAGGCAAAAAAAAAGCCTTAAATATGCATCTCTCTTTTTTGCTAATAGGTTGTATTAAACCACAAAACTGCATGATTTATTCATATATTTTTGAAAAACCATGATGGAGTGAAGCCACCAAATCCAAAGTGACAAGGGATTATGGTGTATGACGATATTATGTAATATGTAGTGCACTACAATTCTATAGCAGTTGTGAAGTTTAATAGTGAACTACACTGATGTGTTGTCTGAGCACTTTAACGCGGTATTGAGCAACGTGCTGGCTTTGTACGAGCCTGACGTGCTTTCACAACACGGTTGTTTGTTTTTTTTTTAAAATAGTGTTTGTGTTAAAAGACATTCACTCTGGTGCCTCACCCTGTTGTCCGTATCAAAACGCCACTGCATGCCTTAGATTTGAACATGTATTGTCTCGGAAGACGTCATTTTCACACTCGTGGACACACCCACCCTGAGAGTCCTCTTGGCCCCGTTACTGTTGCTGATGATGATGGTGTCGGCGCCTCCCATTGAGCAGATGTTCTTGAGTCGAGCTCCACCGCAGACTGGCACGGTGGACACGGAGAAGTCCTGCACGCATCACAGTGGGGGTGGCGGGGTTAACCTTCGCACTCTCTTCTCATTGCTTTTATTCAGCGCTCGGTGTGGTTCGGCAGACATTGCAGAAGAGCGTGGAATGAAAAACACAGGCGTTGCTAAAACAATCAGCAACGCCTGTGTTTTATCTCATCGAGTGAGTCATGCTTGCAAACAGGTTTTACAAATGAGACAGTCATGCAACGTCTGCGTTGTGTGTAGACACCTCAGTGGGTACGCCTCCTTGCACAAGACTGATAGACTACAAGCTCTTCTATTAAAGTGCAAAACATTAGAAAAATCACACATACTGTCAAAGGAAAAGCCCCTTGACAGACATGATATTTGTACAGGCAGTGTACCTAATGATGTGGCCAGAGAGTATGTTCAGTTTATTTTGAGGGGAACTGAACGCTGCCCTAAAGCCAGCCGCAATGAAAGGCCTGGGACATCGGCCTCCGTTGCCCGGCAAAGCACTCCGAGCCACTGTTTGTACTTCCACGCCATCAATATTTTTTTGTATGTTTTGTTAATAAGAGTGATGATATTTGGTAAGTACAAATCTCCAAGTAGACTTTTTCCAAATCAAACTATGTTTGGATTTTTCTCCCCTCCAGGTGTTAACATTTTTCTCAATTTTGTATGTCGTTTGCATTTATTTTTATTATATTTACACACATTGACAACATTATTTAAACAATATTAACTGTTTGCATGGTTTCCATATCAAAATCATTGTGCATCCCTAAATATAAACTTTATTTTTACGTTAAGTGACTAGTAGAATAGTGATCTAATAAAATCAACTTTTCATGTCAATAACATGTTATCATCTAACTTTAATATGTACTTCACTTACTTTAATTATATTATGTTTCACACACACACATATATATATATACACATATATACACACACATATATACACATACACATATACATACATATATATATATACACACACATATATATATATATATATACACATATATATATACATATATATATATATACATACATATATACATACATATATACATATATATATATACATACATATATATATATATATATATATATACATACATATATATATATATACACACATATATATATATATATATATATATATACATATATACATACATATATATATACATATATACATATATACATATATATATATACACATACATATATATATATATGTACATACATACATATATATATACATACATACATATATACATATATATATACACATACATATATATATATATATATATATATATAAACATTAACTTTAATTTTACTGTGGTTAAGTGACATTTCTAATAAAGTCGATTAATTTTCAAATCAAAACATTTCATAATTATTTTTCAAATCTACATTTTTTATGATATTTTTGTCCTTTAACATTTCAATAAACAATAAGAACTTTATTTTGAAGGTAATGTGACATGTCTAATCAGATTGCATCATTTCCACATCTAATATTCTATTTTTAATTTGATGTCACTTCCACTCATTTTAATATTTACTTATTATTTCAGCTTAATTTATTCAGGAAAGTGATTCTGTCCAATATTATCTTTCATTCATGCAAAAAAAAAAAAAAAAAAAAAAAAAAAAAAAAAAGTTTAAGGCCAAAATAAAGCCCAATCGCTTCAAATAGTCCAGTGGGTTTCAATAAACAAATGTTGACTAGGATGTACCAATGTACAGCTGGTTTAGCGCGTGTGGAAGGCTGTGCGTGATGAGTCAGAAAAACAAGCAAACGATCACATGACCCCCCCCCCCAGCACACAAGCAGATGTAGTATTATGTACTGCATGTTCAAAGCAAACACGTGGAAAGGCCATGTATAATGCACGGTGGTCATGTGACCACTAGTAATGGTCCCCAGTATTAAGCCAAACGACGAGACTCATTCACAAACTCAAATTCCCTGAATGCGAATCAAATAATTCGAGCGAATACATCAATAAATTCTAATCAATACAGAGCAGCACTTGCTGCTTTGTTCACTTCTCGTCTCTTACCCTGAAAGCGTCCGCCAGCACTTCTGCTCCTTTGTGGTTGGTGTGGGAGGAGATGCCCACAAAGAACTCCCTCCCTGTGAAGAGGACGTCGCTGCCCTCCAGCGTGGCCCCTTCAGAGTTTCCCTGTATGGCATCCATCTCCATCACGGTCAGGTTAAGCTCCGACATCACCCTCCGCACCGTCTCCACCTGCGAGGGAAGAGAAGTGAGATGTTGAACAGACGTGTTCTATTTGGAGCCAACGGGAGTCTGGTTAGTGCGTCTGGGATGAAAGCCGCATGTGTAGCGTCTACCCTAATATCCAATGGCACCTGTGAGCTCCAGACATTTTATTGCTTTCTTTGTTCTTTCGGTCAGAGTTAAATCATTGGTATTCATGTCTGTCACTCACAGCTGTCTGGTATTCACGTACTTGTCTGTAGCGTGCTTCCAGACCCGACCGTGGTCAGACAAGTAGAATTCCTTATTTATAAATGGAATATGTTGGTAGTTAAAGCATCGAAAACCCGTTTACAACCTTCTAAATACGGGTTTCAACATTATTAGAGCCCTCTAGACATGATATAACACCCCTATAGTCACCTCTATGCTCATATTACCCCAATATAGTAGACATAACAGAAAATAAGACATAAATAAGACATAATACAGATTCACACACGTTAGCTTTGGGAAAGTTCATTATTGTTGTGCTTTATTATTTCCTGTTCTGTACAGTACTTTGTGCAGTGGCTATTGTTTCATCAGTGTGAAATAATACAGACCATCACAATGTCTTTCAATGTGTCTTTTGTATTTTACTTCATTTAGCCATTTTTGCGACTAAAAATGCTTAATTTAGGTAAATACGTATAATTTAGGTAGATACGTAAAATTTGCTTAAATGTGCATACTTTTTGACTAATAATAGAACATATTGAAGTACAAAACAACGATTCATTAAAATATTTTTTAAAAACCGTAACAGAGTGAAGCCACAAAATTAGTCCGTTTGCCTTGTACTGTATCGTTCCGCCGGTATTCGAGGTCGAGTGGTTAGCAGAGGAGGAGGAGATCGGGAAGACCTGGGTTCGAATCTCGAATGTGGGTTTTCTCCGGGTACTCCGGTTTCCTCCCACATTCCAAAAACATGCATGTTAGGTTAATTGGCGACTCTAAATTGTCCATAGGTATGAATGTGAGTGTGAATACCCCGCCTCTCGCCCGAAATCAGCTGGGATGGGCCCTAGTGAGGATAAGCGGCTTAGAAAATGGATGGATGGATGGATGTATGGATGGATAAAACAAAAAAAAATATTTTTTTGTTCCTGTTTTTGCGTGTCTGCAATGCATTAGTTGCCTTGGAATTCAAGTTTTGATTTTCATCTGACGTTTTGGAACAAATGAATGAGAAAACACCCAGGTTCCACTGTACAGTAACGTTGATGGAAACGTGCCGTGGGTTTTCCAATTCCAGGCTGAATGAGCAAAGTTCCTGTGGTGGAAAAGGGAAGAAATGTAGTCTGCAAGTCGGCTTTACCGTTAAAAAGGCGACATGATTGTTATATGCGGCAGTTTGAACCTGGAACCAATTCTTTTTCTTGAAAATGTTGTCTTGGGGTGGGGGGGACAGGGTTGAGTTTTAGCTTGGCATGAACAGTAGCTGTGTTAGGGATTATTGTGCCTGTTGTGAGATCATTCAAACCTGCAATAAAAGCCTGTTGTTCTGGCGTTCCAGTCTGGTGCTTGTGTGTCTCACTGAACATTACCGACACCTGGTGACCAGTGTAAAATACTACATATCATCACGCCGTCTTTGAATGTGTCTTATGAATGCCTTATATTTGTATTTTAGTTCATTGGACCATTTTTATGCTTGAAAATGCTTAATTTAGGCAAAAAATATGTAAAATTAACTTAAATATGGATATATTTTGACGAATTATAGGCCATATTAACCACAAAACAGCATTTAATAAGAGTTTATGTATTTTTAAAAAATTCAAAGCGGCGAGGGATTAACTTTGCCAAATAACTCATTTGCTGACAAAACACAATTAGTGTTCGCGCTTGTGTTAAGCCAGGCGCACCTTACATGCTCAAACCAGGAAGGGGATGTTCTCAAAGCAGGAAGAGGCTTGCGGGATATGTGAATGTTGGCACCTGCTAGGAATGTTTTGTGACAGTGTATCATTCTTTCTACTTGCATCATTGCCAATGGGAAAAAAGAAATAAACGGAAATAACTACAAAACCAGCATCCTGGAAATGATGTGTTCGAGCAGAGTTTCAGCTTCCAATGCAATCATGCTTATAAGAAGTGGGACCATGTGCAAGAAGAAGCAGACTGCGGCACTGTTACCTCGCTGCGCCTCTGCTCTCTGAAGGGCCTGGTGATGAGCGCCGTGTCTCCATGGATCACCGCCACATCCTCTATCCTCCAGCTCAATGGCAGCTCCGGGTCGGGGGGGATCTCGATCAGCTGCAGGCCTACTTTCTGCCTCAGGGCCCCCGTCAGGCAGCCAAACTGGCGCTGAGCCTTGGCCAGGTCCACTGAGGCCTCCTTGTTCTCGTCATTGTCTCCCACCGCCTTCCCAAAGGTCTCCGGGATGCCCCGCACCACGGCGTGGGTGAAAAGGCCATACGGGCACATGTTTGCCATCTCTGTGGAGCCGAGTGGGGGTGGAAAAAAAAAATGCCAAAAGACACAGGAAACAGAAGCAACTTCTTCACAGTCTCACATTCAGGATCCTAAACAAAGACAGGAGACACCTTCATCACTCTCAACCCGTTACGTCCTAACCAGCATTCTTCCACAGGTGGAAAGATGTCCTCAACCTAAAAACAACAGGAGACAGACTTTAACAAGAGCAAACAAATACAGGCTTAGACATTCAGGCCACATTTCAGGGCCATGTGGATTAAATGAGGATTATATCGCATTGGGAATAGACCAATAGACTAGCTTGGAGCGATCATATCAGTACACTGTGTAACAAATATGGAGGAAACTTTTTTTAAAAGACTTTCCCTTCTATATGTTATTAACACTGGAACAAGTAACTAAATTATAAGTGGTCCTGCGTCTCTACACTTTCATCTCGTTATTAAAAAAAAGTTGAGTGTCTACTAGTGGGGCTTTTTAGCTCAGCATCAGTACAAGCTGTGCTAATTAGCAGTGACGTAAACGTCTTTCTCGCGCGACGCCCAACTCACATATACTTTTAACAGTTACTCCTTAAAGAAAACCACGTCCAAAACTAAACAAGAAAACTGTAAAATAACATTTCCATACCACTTTAGAGCGCAGACGCCAAACCGTCGCCCACGTTCCCCTCTGTTTGATGTATTTCCCAAACAGGGCCGTTTCCCGTTATCCACCCCTTTTCCCTTTGGCTTGTCTCCGCTCCCGCCCATCACCGTGTTGAATTGTACAATTTCCGGTTACGGCTTTCAAAATAAGCCGTCACTCCCTACATGTTGGTTACTTTTAGGTTGTAGCTCGGTGTCTTGAGGGCACTGCGCTTTGTAAAACATGACTTTATGGCGTGTCTGCGTGATGAAATAAAACACTGTGCGCGTCAAACTAATAAAAACACCTTGAGAAAAGCTAGAACGTCCTAACCATGTAGGTGTAATTTCCGGTTTACATTTTATTTTGACACGGATGTAGTCCCCCCTTTACACGTTAACCCTCCCCCACGTGCCATGATTTCCATTTGATCAAAGTCCCTAAAAATAAAGAAATGTAAATAATAATAACCCCCCGAAACAGAACTTTAAGTAAATTACTTATTCTAATTAGCAAGTTTCTGTAAAGAATGCAATGAGTGACCTCAAGTTCATAAAGTTAATTAGGTGCCAATACAAGAGGCTGGGTAGAATAAAATAGTAATACTTTAAAACATAGAAATAGTATTAGTATAAAATATAGATTTTTGTGAGCAAACACGGGATGTAAAATGTGAGCAAGTGAATCCCAGCATGACAATTCTGAAATACCTGAATGTTCCCAGTGGTTTTCCTATTAAAGTCATCACATGGAAGGTCATTTATACCGAGCTGTTGTTTTTGTCTGTGTGACATGACAAAAAAATAATCTTTTAAGCCTTTCCCAAATGGGTCAAATGCTGCTGGTCTATTGGATAAACATGTTGCACTGTTGAAAGACTGATTGAAAAAAAACACTTTTTTATGTGTCACTTTTGAAAACAGCAATGTTTTCATGTTTTTCTTTTGTGCCTCTCTTTGAACATATATTTGTAAGTCTGGACAGAAGTGATTGACAGCACAGGACGGTTTTTTGATGTACAAAGCAACACAACGTTCCTTTGTCGCTGCTTGAGTTAAACACAGCACAGAGAGACAAATCAGTGATGAATGGAGGGGAAAAAAGAACATAACGTGTTGAAATAGCAGAGGGATAAAAAGGGAGTGGGTGGATGGCAAGGAGAGGGCACAGACAGGATTAAAGAATACCATCTGTCCACTGACATCCATGTAAACACGTGCACAACATATTTTGACACAGTTAAAACAAAAGTACATTATAAACATTAGTGTTCCATACCATTTATGTTTGAAAGACTTTACTTTAAGTCATTTGTTGCCTAGAGTTGTTTTTCCATCTTATTTTTTTGTACATGTTAAATATTTAATATATTTTGTAATATTGTAATCATCTTAGAATTTGTTTGTTATATATCTTTATATGATTTATTTTATACATATTATAGATATAAATCATATATGCTAAAAAAACATATCCATACTGCTATGCTTAGTCATAACGCAATTGTGTGATTTTGAATGTGGGAAAAATATATATGAATAATAACAATCATCATAATGCATATTTAATTTTAATGTTATTTTATTATTTTAATTTTATTCCATCTGAATTGTAGGTTTTTTTAGTTGCATTGGGTGTACTTTTTGGTTAATGTTTAACTTTGTTGTGAGGTAAATTTGACCCAAGTGTAGTGTTCAGAGAAGAAAAAACGCACACGTTAAATATTTCATATATCATTTTGTCATATTCTCATCATTTTAGAACTATCCATAAATGGTCATTAGCAATGCTAAAACATCATATTTGTGCTGGTAATGAGTCATAATGCTATTATGGGATTCTGAATGTGGAAAAAATCTAATAATACTAGTACATATATAGTATAATAATAGTACAGGAAACTGATCCAGGTCCAGGTCAAACCACCTGCACCTCAACACCACCAAGACCAGGGAAATGGTGGTGGACTTTAGGAGAAACAGGACACACCCAGAACCTGTTCTCATTAAAGGTAACCGTGTGGAGGTGGTCCACACCTATAAATACCTGGAAGTGCATCTGAATGATAAACTGGACTGGACTGCGAACACAGATGCTCCATGCCTGGCATCCTTTAATGTATGCAAGAAGCTGCTACAGAACTTCTACCAGACTGTGGTCGCTAGTGTCCTCATGTATGCAGTAGTGTGCTGTTAGCTTCCCTTCACCGGATGGTCTAAGGTTGAGAGCCCCTTCAGTGTATCATTAACCAAATCAATTCACTTGCTTAACATTCACATCTGTCTGGAAAAAGGTTAAAATGTTGTGTTTTGGAGTATTTAATACTAGTAATGTACTGTGAGTGAACCTGAAAAGCAAAGCAATGCTAGTCTTGTGTTGCTACACGAGCCATGAAGAGCTCATCCAGTCTGAGCCACCTGACTGGTCCCATCATAAGACTTGCAGTCAGCAGACCGCCCTGCGTGCTGTCCTCATGTCTCCCATTACGCCAAACGCATAATTTGGTTATCTGGCTCAAGCCGATGTGGCGAGCTTCACAATGCTGAGAAGCACAGCATCTTCATTCCTACACACAAAAACACAATCTTAGACTAAACCAGTGCTAGTGGGGCAGGCTCCCCCTGAGGGGGCACGGTGAACTGTCAGGGGGGGACCCTAATTAGGATAGGCGACATCGAAAATGGATGGATGGATGGATTTTGCTCCAACACTTGTATGCAATAAAAGGGAATTATTGTATTATTTTGTAGATATTGTTCCATTGACGATGTCAGATATGATTATTACACTCATAGAAGGCCGTCTTGACTCACATAGCACAACAAGAGTTGCGAAACACGTACACATGACTGATGGAAAAATACCGGAAGAGGCAGATGCATTGTTCTCACTCACAGAAGCTGAACTCTCACTGCTGCACAAACTTAACTTTCACTTTCGAGAGGGCTGCGGCAACTGCTATATAGACTATTCGTACTTTCATTCTGACCTCACCCTCGATCTTCCTCGTTGATGAGAAGAGTCCAGCGCTGCAACCAAATTTATTGCTCTTATTTGTGAAAACAATTTGAAAGCCTATTGAATGATAAGTTCCTATAAAAAACCACTAGGTGACAATATCAAAGGAGGTCTTTCTGTTCCCTTAGTTGCGTCTTTCAGGACACAATTAATCTACAAAGGACGAGTGTCTTATGTGTTTTGTTTGTTCTTTTTTTGTGACGCTGCCACAGAAGTGGAAAAATACAGTATACAGTCAAACCTCGGTTTTCGTACACCTCCATGCGATTCTGTTTTTGTCAAAAATCTTCGCAAAATGTCGCCTCTGTTTTCGTACACAGGCTGGGTTTTTTATACGCGTAACAAAGTAGTCCGTTTGCCCCGCAGTGTATCGTGCCGCAAAATCAAGCGCTAAAACAAAGAACTTTATGTGTTGCTGACTCAATGCCCATGAATTTTTTTTTATTGAGTACGACTGCTGCATAACCTGCCACGGGGCCAAAGAAAGTCAACATAAATTTCCCTGAAGATGTTAGCACATTTTAGCAGTGATGGGAATTTCGACTTTTTTAAGAGAACCGTCTCTTTCGGTTTCCCAGCGGCTCCTCTGATTTTTTTGTTGCTTAATCCAGAATGATTAAAAATGAATTTCTAATGTAAAAGTGTAATTATAGCCAATATCTATTGTTTATATGGCTAAAAGCACAAAACAAAGACCCATCTTAATTACTGTAGACAAAACCTAATTGGGAGTAAAAACGACAGCTCGTTCACTTCAAAGTTGGACTGTAACTAACAATTATTTTCTTAGTCAATTAATTTGAAGGTTGTTGTTCTGATTAATCGAGTAATCGGTTACACCCGAGACCAAGGATGTGCAAAGTGTGGCCCGCGACACAGTCTAAAAAAGGTAAAAAAAAAATTTTAAAAAGCAAGAACAAAAACGAAACAATTAGCAGTAATTTTGCAAAAATAAAGTCAAAATATTAAAATAAAAATGTGTAATCTAATGAGAAAAAGTCGTGATTTTATGTGAGTTATGTCATTTTAGTAGCATAAAGTTGAAATATTACATTATTTTAAGAAACAAAACAAAAACTAAAGTTGTAATCTTTGGAAAATTAGGTTGCGGAAAAAGTTACAATGTTAAAGTGAAACTACGATGGGAATAAAAGCATAATTACGAGATGAAAATTTACAAGAAGAAAGTTGAAATAGTTGGAAAAATTAAAAAATTAACAGCAGAAATGGAAAAAAACAGCTGCAATTTTACGAGATGGGAAATAAATATTGGGAAATAACAGAAAATAGAATATATTAAGAGAAAAAAAGTCGGATTCTGATATTACGAGGACAAATAATGTCATTTTAGCAGCACCGAGTTGAAATATTAAAGGAAAAATTGGCTGTATTTTAAAAGTCGGAATATAATGAGAAAGAAACTTTAAAAAGTTGCCATTTTTGGAAAATTAGTTTAGAGAAAAAGTTATAATATTATGGGAATAAAGTCAAAATATTACGAAAAGAAAATTTACAAAGATTATTTAAAAAGAAATATTTAAAAATATATAAAAAAATATATATTTAAAAAAAAACATTAAAAATTGAAAAAAAGTGCTAAGACGAAGTTCGTACTCAAAATACACTTTTTCAAATCAGAGCATATTTACATTTTAAAATCCAAAAACAATTCATCATACACCAAAAAAGTTGATAATTGATTATTTTTGCAGCAGGATAAGCGGCATAGAAAATGAATGGATGGCTGGTTCATTTTTGCAGCTCTTACTTCCAAGAGTCGGCTCTAAAAGAGCTGTTTTGTTTGCAAATGACCCACCGCTACTTTCAAAAAATAAGAAGAACACTGTGCACCGGGGTTGTTGACATAAGTGTGTTCCACAGTATAAACACAAGTGCAAGTCACTGTGTAGTTATACTGCTATGACAGCACATTTTTGCTGTTTATTCTTCTGCTTTTTTGCGATTAGTAACCATTTCTCACCTAAGTCACACATGTTCACCAAGCGTATAATATTTCATTCCAATCATTGTTTCTGTCGACTGCTACATCGTGTAAAAGCCCGAGTCGTTCACTGTGCAGCCACCATGTAGCGGAGGCGAGGAAGGAGAAGAAGAGGGGTGTGGACTTGGGCTAGAAGGACCAGGACAAATTGAATTGAAGCCAATTTGGGAGCAGCAGCAGAAGTTTGTATCTGGAAGACTGGAAGGTTCCAGGGAGATACAGTATTTGTTGGACTGGAAGCAACATGTCTGCCTCACAGCTTCTCGTGCTGCTGTGTTGTCTTCCCTTGGCAAGTAAGTTTATTACATTTTCTCCCTACCGCTTAACCCAATGTGCATTTAAGGAATATTATGCTGACGGATGACTTCCATGTAAGGATTATCATCAGGGGTGTCCAAACGATTCCCACCTGCTGAAAAATGAAAGCATTCAAGCATTCAAGGGCCACTTTGATGTTTTGCAAAGCATCCCTTTTTTTCTTGTTAAAATATGCCTTTTTTTCTTAAAATTTTGCAATTTTGACTGCATTTTTGTAAAACTACAGCTGTTTTTGGTACTTCTACTGTTATTTTTGTGGGGGGTTTTAGCATTTTGTACCTGGTAATTATCATTTATTCCCATAATATTTTGACCTTATGGTTTGGTAATGGTAACGGTTTTAATTTAATCTGAACATGAATACAAGTTATAATGGAATATATGACATAATACAATTCACAGTTCCTCATGTCCAAAAGGAGTTAGGAAGAAACAAACCTTATTTAATCCCACCCCCCCATCCGTTCCACATCCGTTGCTACACATTCATTCACTTCCTGTATTTCATATGTGATCTTTTTAATACATAGAAAAGTGATAAGGTAATGTAGCAATACGGTGATATAATTGTCAAGGTTTTTCCACAGTCATAGTAAATAATAATCAATATAATAATCAATAAATACAAATAAACAGAACAGAACAAGTTCAAGACACTTCTTCCTTGTATTTTGCAAGCATCAACTGCTTGTATTGTTTTTTGAATTTGCCCATTTTGGTGCATGTTTGAGTTCAAAATTTAATTCCACATTCTGAAACGCTGTGGGGTTTTTAGCGTTGTTGCCGCGTATAAGTGTTTTAAGTTTAGTATTTCCCTTAGATCATATTTCTCCTTTCTTGTAGAAAAGTATTGGATGACATTTTTGGGTAGCAGGTTATTGTGTGCTGTATGCATAATTTTTGCAGTTTAAAAATTTACCAAATTTTAATATTTGTGATTTTAGAAATAAAGGATTTGTATGTTCTCTATACGCAGCATTATGGATTACCCTAAGTGCTCTTTTTTGCAGTACATTTAGTACCATATTCTCATTATACATTTTTCCGCAAACCCAATTTTCCAACAACTTTATTTGTTGTTTCTTATATTGCAATTTTAAGACGTTTTCAACTTTCTGATAATAAAATTATGGGGTTTTTTCCCTTACAATATTAACACGTTATTCTCGGAAATTCGGACTATTCTTGGAAAATTACTGCAGAATTTATGAAATTTATTTATTTAGTTTTTAGTTTTGTCATTAAATGATATTTTTAGAGTGTTCTGCGGGCCAATGAAAAATACAGCGTGGGCGGTAAATGGCCCCCAGGGCTGCACTTTGGACAACCCGGCATTAGCTGGCAAAAAGGCATTTTTACAAAAATAGATACAAAAACATACAAAAAGTGCTACAATAATATGAATCCATGTGTGCCAGTCTATTACAGTAGACCCACCACAGGGTTCGGCACACACTGTGTGTATTTCAGTGTGTACTTTTACTTTTAAGCGGTGATAGTGCCATATTTGTTGTGATGCAAGTCATCTTCTACTGCTGCTTCATTGTGACGTGAATGCCTCGCTGTTGCCCCCTGTTGAGTGGAGGAAGTACTGCATTAACAAGCACTTGTCTAGTTGGACTGAATGCTTTCATTATTTGGGTGATGTTGGGCTGGTCAAATGAAGAGCTTTGTCGGGCCGGATGTGGCTCGCTACTCCAATATCATATTGGTTTCCTCAAGCTTGTGTTTTGTTTCAGACGGCTTGCAGTGTTATACCTGTCTATTTCCCGCCATTTCTCCTCTGGACTGCCTAAAGTTTCCACAGCAGTGTCCTGCTGGCCAGCGCTGCCTGTCCAGTGTTGCAATGGGAAAGCGAGGTGAGCTCTGGAGCCTTATTGTGTTCAAGAGTCAAAGAGTCAGGGTGGGAGGATCTGAGTCACTATTGTAACGCAACTGGAAGACAAAAGGTTCATTGTAGCAAAAAAAATGACTGGGAAGAGACTGAACAATATTCTACACTCTAAAAACCAACAGCATTGATTTTGTAACTCATCTGTGAACAAAGAAAGTGCATTAAAAGCTGCAAAATAATATCAGTTGAGAAGTGTCAAGCATGAATGACACCACCTCGCACTCTAGCAACTTCAAAAAAGTGTAATCAATTTAAAAAATAGGGTAATATCTAATAATATCTCTATTAATAAAGGCTAACACTGTACAATAAGGTACACAAAATTACAGTAGTTAATGAGGAACGAACCTACCTAACCCTAACCACTACTCATTAGCTCCTCATTAGTTTTTCATTAGTTCCTCAGTAGCTAGTCTAAATTTATGCGCCTTAGTCATTCGTTCTTCATTAGTTCCTCATTAGGTCTTCATTAGTTCCTCAGTAACTACTCTAAATGTACAGTATGTGCCTCAGTTCCTCAGTAACTACTCTACTCATTAGTTCCTCATTAGCTCTTCATTAGTTCCTCAGGAACTTCCCTAAATGTATGTGTCTTAGTTCCTCAGTAACTACTCTACTCATTAGTTCCTCATTAGTTCTTCATTAGTTCCACAGTAACTAGTCAACATTTACATGCCTTAGTCATTTGTTCTTCATTAGTTCCTAATTAGTTCTTCATTAGTTCCTCAGTAACTAGTCTAAATTTAGATGCCTTAGTCATTAGTTATTCATTAGTTCCTCGTTAGTTCCTCAGCAACTACTCTAAATGTATGTGCCTCAGTTCCTCAGTAACTACTCTACTCATTAGTTCCTCATTAGTTCTTCATTAGTCTCTCAGTAACTAGTCAACATTTACGTGCCTTAGTCATTTGTTTTCCATTAGTTCTTCATTAGTTCCTCAGTAACTACTCTAAAATTATGTGCCTTAGTCATTAGTTCCTCCTTAGTTCTTCTAGTTCCTCAGGAATTACTGTATTTTTGTGCACCTTATTGTAAAGTATGACCTAATAATAATGACAACAACAACAAACAACAAAATAGCACAGCACTTTGGACACTCCTGACCTAAATCAGGTTTACTGAACCCCCACCCCCACACTATGAATGAAATTCTAGTGCAGGGTGTCCAATGTGTGGCCCAGGGGCCATTTGCGGCCCACGGGTGTTTTTTTTATTAACCCGTGGCACATTTTAAAATCATAATTTATTAAGAAAACTAAAAAAAAAGGACAAATGAGCAGTAATTTCACAAGAATAAAGTCAAAATATTAAAAGCAAAAAATTGTAAACAAACAAGAAAAAGTGGTAATTTTAGGAGAATGATATTATAAGGAAAACAGCATAAAGTTTTTATAAATGTTTATATAAGTCGTAATATTATGAGAAATAACAAATAAAGTTGTACTTTTTGGAAAATTAGGTTGCAGAAAAAGTAATGTTATGGGAATAAAGTCATAATTACCTGAAGAAAATTTACAAGAATAAAGTTGAAATAGTCTTCCTCCATCATTACTAATAGAACACGTATGGTGGTGACACAGTATCGTTCATCTATCGACCCTTTCTCTGCTTCCACAGGCGCCCTTCAAGTGACAATGTACGAAAAGAGCTGCGCCATTCCCTCCCAGTGTGGCGTGAGCGGACAGAAATACGCGAGCGGCCTCTATTTCAACTACACTAACGTTTGCTGCAATACAGACCTGTGTAACGGGGCTGCTGGTGCCCTCAGGTGGGGAGGAGCCACGCTCTGCCTGCTTCCTGCACTCGGCCTCCTGCTGGCCTGAGATGTCATCCTGGCTGATGGAGAATGTCGTCATCTAGGGATGAAAATGACTGTAAAAACATGAATGCAGGCCACCCATGAAATGATTAAAACCTTACCAATGAGGTGATGGGGTTTCCATTTAATAGAAACATCCACTGACCTTCCATAACATCTGTCTGTCTATGTACAGATGTTGCCTGTTTTCTTAACTTGTGTTAATTAACAATAATTGTGACTTAATAAACTGTCCAGTAATAAAGGTTTAATCATGCCAAGACTGTGTACATTAATTCACTTTATATGAAAGCGCTTGCTTGTCCCATCCCTTCTGTTTTGCAGTTTGCTACAATTTTTGCAGTATTATCTCGATTTGCGCTTACACTGTGCATTCGTGCTGTGGCCTGTTGTTTCTCCCGTCACTTCCATTCTGATGTTTTACTGCAATTTCTCTGAATTTGTGGATTTTTTGTTGTATTATTTAGTGTTTTTTTGATTATGGGCCTGCACTTATATTGTTGCATTCCACGCAATGGCTTATTTGCTTCTCCCGTCGCTTCTATTGTGATGTTTTACTGCAGTTTTCCCTGACTTTGTGGATTATTTACGGTATCATTTCGCACTTACACTGAACAACATTTATGATGAGGCCCTTGCTTGTCCTATCACTTTAATTCTGCAATTTCTCTGATTTTGTGGATTATTTCTCAGATTATTTTGAGCTGTTGTATTTATGGCCCTATATTTACACTGATCAATCATGTCATGGTGCATTTGCTTGTCCCATCACTTCTATTTGCTGTTTTACTACAATTTCTCCGAGTTTTTTGTTTTTGTTTTGTAGTATTATTTTGAGCTGCTTTGATAATGGGCCTGCGCCTACTCTGTGCATTCCATGCCATGCTTATTGCTTTTCCCATCACTTCTGTTCTGATGATTTACTACAATTTCTTACACTGAGCTTTAAGCCAACGGCCGTTTGCGACTTTGTGGATTATTTCTAGTTGTTGTGATTATGGGCCTGCACTTACAATAAGAATTAATTCTACGGTTCTTTGGCTTGTACCATCACTTCTATTGTGACATTTTACTGCAATTTCTCAGACTTTGTGTATTATTTCTTGGATTATTTTGAGTCGTTCTGATTATGTCTATTGTGTAAGGTGGCAGCTAACAAATTACTTGCGAGAGGAATGATTAGATGACTTAAATAACATGTCTATACGACGCACGTTATGAGAGCATGCAGTGGGTTTTATTTTGGGATTATTTTGTGTTGTATTTCTATTATGAAATGTGTTGTTATCATTAGTAACCTGCGAGGAGTGATCACTTTTCAGTCTATTCAATGACTGGGCTACAAATGTGCTCAACAGAGGTGCATAAACCACTGCTTAGGTGATTAATGATGCTTTAACGAATGTTACTATGATAATAATATTATGAATATTATTATTAAAAACCTGTATGTCATTTATTCACTTTCATCCATAATTTATTCACCGTCAACCATGAAAAAAGTGGGCCAGTCTTGGGCCGGATGCTCCCAGGCTGAAAGTGCATTTCTGCTGACTAGAAAAATTAATAAATTCAACTGATTGATGAATAAGAATGTGCCCTTTAGGGTCCGTATTTAGGACAAAACAAAGAAAAACTGTATGTGGCCCAAATCCCCAACAAACGACACCTGCAAACCAACATGGCCGACTACCTGTGCATGTTGCAGTGTATTCTCTTTGATTATTTTCCTGCGTCCCGTCATGATCTTAATCATTTTTGCTCAAATTTCCGAGGATGTTAAAGACCTAAATAATAAGAAACGAACAATTTCACGACGGGTCGTTTATGACGACACCATAAAGCGGCTGTAAGACACAAAAAGCAACAGCAATTAGGGTGAGTTGTCAAAGCAAATATTGTCTTTAATCAAACAGATACTGAATTCTAAAGCAACAATATCACAATTTAGTCTTGTAACTGCTGCTACATAATGTCACATGATGCACATAAAGCACAATACCTCGCCTGTTGCATTAGTAGATATCCCACTGTTATGTGGAGCGAAGGCACACACCACTTACTTCTTAAGACACTTTATTTTGAAGGAATGCACCAATGAAATGTGGATTTCCCAAGTACAAAACCAAAAACAATTAGGTTGATGGTCAATGTGATTCAGGCTTAGCGTCCACCCTTCTGTGGACGTGTAAGTGCGACAGCTGTTACATAACCGCGTGTAAGCGAACACAAAACACGATGAAAATGGCGAAACCAGTCAACGGAAAAGAGCATGCATGGCGTCAGGCTACAAAAAGAGTGAAAAGACGCAGCGAACAACACAAAAACAGTAACATTTTAACGCGAGTTAGCTGACCCCTGAAAATGTATAAAATTCTTCGACCGCTAAAAAATACAGTCCGAAAATATTTAGACGACGTCTCTTTCATTGACTCACCGAGCAAACAGTTCAGTCAAGTGAAAATGCAATTTAGGAAGAAGTTGAAGTAGCAAAATGTCAAGACCGTGTACAAAATTAGCTTTTTTCCCCCCTCTTAAATTGCACTTAGGTGGTTTAAAGGTTGCATGCAGTTCAGTACAAAGACACACAGCACTCACAATAAGTTCGGGGTGCAGTGGTACCTCGCTTTTCCTTATTAATTCATTCCAAAAGGCCAGACAAAAACCGAGGCAGTTTTTCCCCCGCAGGAAATAATGTAAATCCAATTACTCTGTTCCACTCACCCACAAATATGAACAAGAATACATTTTTATAGAGAATAATTCCACTTGTAGATGGAGAAAAACAATGTGAAATAATGACGAATGGATGGAACTTATTGTTGATTTGGACTTCCTGTACATTCAGGTGAATTCTATCGGGTTTCTCACCTTTTTTTTTATCAAATTGCACTTGCTGTGGCCCCATGGCGAGTTATTTTGCAGTGGGAATTCGTGGAACGAGACACTAGAGGGCAAACGGACTAGTTTGTTGTGTACAAAAACCAAGACAGTGTACAACATTTTTGGCAAAAATTTCAGACGAAAACCGATTCATACAAAAACCGAGGTTTGGCTGTATTTGGCTTTCCGGTGAAATGCCAGGATGAAGCTAAAATGCACTGTAACCTTTTACAGGAGGTAGAGCAGGTCGTCCAGAGATTGGAAGGTTGGCAGTTCGATCCTCGCTACCTCCACCCAGTCACTGTTGTCGTGTCCCTGGGCAAGACACGTCACCCACCTTGCCACACGGGTGTATGAATGTGAACGAATGTTTGGTGGCGGTCAGAGAGGCTGTAGGCGCGAAATGGCAGCCACGTTTCTGTAAGACTACCCCAGAGCAGCTGTGGATACAGATGTAGTTTACCACCACCAGCGTGTGACTGAGGAGTGAATGAATGTGTTCACTTCATTCTGTCGCGCTATAAAATGTAATCCATTATTACAGGGGGGGGGGGGGTAAACTTGACCTCTAAACTTTTGAATGCACATGTCCAACTGTTCAATGTGTCCCTTTTGCACAACTTGCTGTTCTCTAACAGCAAAGTTCACAGCAATGACATTCTTTTTTCAAACGTTCCACTTTCTTCGTAGCTCTTTTTGCAAGCTGCTGATGACATTCTAAGCTCAGTGGCCGCTAGAATTGAAGCACGACATTTATTGGTCCATTTATGGATGTGACACCAAGTTGTGCAAAACATACTGAAACATCAAATAGTTGGACATGTGCATTCAAAAGGTCAAATTAAGTTGACCCGTAAAGGCTATAGTGCATGAAGTTAAAATAGTTTTTGAATTCCGGGAAGCCTTCAACAACAGTGACTTAGCACAGAGCCTAATGGTAGCTAAAAAGCTGCAAGTACAGATAGAACAAGCCATGCTAACAGCGTCCAATCCAGTTACAGTCCTGTTCACAAAGTTAAGGTTTTGTATTCGTCCCCGGCGACATGATAGGATGTCGTGCACACTCTTGAGTCCCTTTTTCACTGTGGTGATTGTGGGCTCAGTTCCAATAATGGCCCTTCACGGTCCAGATCCACAAAGCCAACACAAGTTCAGAATAAATACAAGGCTTCACATCTACTCAGCACTAACACACAGATGCATTTCTCTTTTCTCCGATATGTAGACAAGTTAAGGGCACAGTCAAGCTTAACCTTATTGTCCTTTATGAGAATAAAATTGTAATTGAAAGGGGAAAAAAATCACAACGCTCCTGAGATAAATTGAAACGTTGTACTGTAATCCCAAAAAAAGGCTGAAATTTGACAAGAAAAGAATCTTAATATTATGAGAACTCCTACAGGGATAAGGATGCAGTATTACAAGCATCAAGTCAAGATTTTATGCAGGGAAATAATAATAATTGTTATATTACAAGAATACAGTCACAAAAATTGATATTATTAAAGGACATTTTACAAGATTAAGATCATAATAACTCATAATTTTATGAGAATAAAGTCGCAATGACCAAAGTCAAAAGTCTCGGAGAAAAAAGTCACAACTTGACCAAAAATGTTGAAATCCTACAAGAATAAAGATCTAATATTTCAAGAATTAAGTCATAATTTTATGGAGGGGGGAAATAATAGTAATTTTATTTATGCAATTTTTATTTGTGCAATTTTGTGAGAAAAAATGTATTTCACATATAGTCATACTTTGAAAAAAAAGTTATACTATTATGACAACAAAAGCACATTTTACAAGATTAAGGTTATGATAAATCTGAATTTTATGAGAATAAAGTCGCAATGTGATGAGAAAAAGTGTTTACGTAAGACAAAAAAATCTTAAAATCCTACAGGAATAATTTAATAATAATAATAATAATAAAAATAATTCATAAAATAAGAATTTTATGGGAAAAATTGCAATTTTATGAGGATAAAGTTGATGTATGTTGTACTATTATAAAATGTAACTTTTACAAAGTAAAAATCAGAATTGCAGGACCATACTGACAACAATTAATAAAGATCACAAAAATGTAATCCCTATTTTTTGAGGTTGAGGGGAGATAGTAAATCTATGGGGGGGAAAAAATGCAATTTTATGAGAATAAAGTTATTATTTTACAACAATACCTTGAAGAATAGTCATAGGATTTTGAGAAAATGTCATAAACTCTATAATATGACAAAAAAGTAATAATAGCACAATAATAAATGTGTTATTTTAGGAGAAAAAAGGTGTAATTGTCAGAGAAGCTTTGTTTTATGCTTCTTTTAGTAACACCTTCAGCAGTTTAATATGAATGTGAGTGTGTAAATGTTTGTGTTTTTTTCTTTTTGGGGTTTGTTGAATCGTTTAGAACTTATTTTTAAGCAAATGTTTAATGATTAATATATGGAAGGACGAGATACAGACAGCGACAGACATTTTTTAAATCAGTGATTAAATCAAGTTTTATTCTCTTAATATTACTAATACCATAATGGGTTTTTTTTTTTACATGAAAGTATTTTTTTAACCCAACATGATAATATTATTGTATTAAATTACAATATTATGTATTATAATGCTGTTTTTTTAAAATGAAGAATTGTTTAAAAAATTGTTTCTATTGTATTATTTTTTTTAATATGAAAATAATTTTTGGAAAAAACTTTAATACTTTTTTTTTTTTTTAAATATATACAGTATATATATTGATATTTTTTTCTAAAAGAAAATCTGACTTTATTCTTGTACCATGAAGCTTTTTTCCAAGTAATATTACCACTTTAATCTTGTAAAATTACAACATTTTTGTAATGATTTTTTTTCATCCCGGCACTAATACTCAATAGTGAATTCATGCAAACTTTCGTAACATTAGGCTCTTTGCAGCAGCGGACCACACCAAGTCGTCCTCCACAGCTGCTCTGCAGGAAGACGTGAAAAGGGGAAGCTTGACTCTATTGAAATGGTTTCCTGTCTCGGTAACTGCCTCCTCAAAACGAGTCCAACTCTACACCCCCTTCCGCCCTATTGTGTGACTCAAAAGGTTTGCATGCAGATACACGTTCTAAACTGTAAAAGGCCTTGTTGCGTCACGTATGCAATAACCAATTCATGTGAACAATAGATTTACAATGCCTGGACGTGTGATCTGAATAATATATCGTCAATTATCTCTAATTGGACAGTTATGTTATGTTATGTCACACCTGCCACAGAAACTGTCTCTTCCAAGACCAAAGAGCTGTCAAGGACCATTGGAGAACTGCACAAGACGGGACAACTGGAAGCTGAGAGAGAAAGACCACCGTTGGTGCAATAATTTGGGAATGGAAGAAATACAAAATGGTCTTCGCCATCGCTCTGGAGCTCCATGCAAGATTCCACCTTTTAGGAAGTGGATTAATGGGGGAAAGGTGAGGGATCGGCCCAGAATTACAGTCTGGTTAATGACCTAAAGGGACCATGAAAACCATGAGGAACACACTGGGATGAGGCTGTACATCCCCGCCTGATGTTTGAATGAACACAGGAATGATTCAGAAGGCTTGGGAGAACGTGATGTGGTCACATGATACCAATATTTTGCTCAACTTCATGCATTTGATGACACCGGAATGCTGAATTTGACCACAACGGCACCATTCCTACTGCTTTGGCGATGTTTCTCTGCTAAGGCTAGGGGTCTTGAGGGCCTGCTGTACCATAGAATCTTGGATCAGAAGCTCTTGGCCTCAGCCAGAACACTGAAGACGGGTCACGGGTGGGTCTTCCAGCATGACGGTGACTCAGAACATACTGCCAAGACAACAAACAGGTGTCTCGAGAAGTCTCCAGACCTTAGACTCACTGGAAATCTGTGGAGGGAGCTCAAATTTTTGAGTTGCCAAGCGACAGCCTCAAAATTTGTAGGTTTTGGAGCATATCTGTAAAGAAGAGTGGCCAAAAATGCATCCGGAGATGTGTGCGACCACGGTCAGCAACTACAAGAAACCTGTGCTAAGTACTACGCCACTTTTTGCTTGGGGATCAAATACTACACCTAATCAAATGCTAACTCATTTATGTTATTTTTCGAGATTTTTGTTGCTGTATGCTCAAATAATTATTTCCCCCCACTGTATGTGTCGAGCCTGTGCACATAAGCAACCAATTCACTGTGAATGTTTGTTGTTATTGCAGACATTTATAAGGAAAAGAGTACTGAAATTTGAAGAAATATCAGTTTTTGGACTTCCTACGAGTGTATCTGAGGACCAGTCAAGTTCTTCCACACCAAACTCACCCAGGCATGCCTTTACATGCTGGGACAGAAAATGTACATCAACCCCTGATTGATTGATCGTTGATCCATTCATGCATTTTTGCCGTATGTGCTTCCTTGCTATACCTAACACAATAAAGTAAAAAAAATAAAATAAAAAACCCAACCAGTTTCAAGCAATAGTTTGACATGGCAAAGCAATTGTAAAAACTTGGATTATATACTGTAGATGTGGATGTGTTGTTACTGTTGTACACTAAAGTACATATCGCTGCTATGTAACGTTTTCCACCTCCTACTTGAGAGCTTTGGCTACAGAAGAATAAGCCATGTGGATCTCATCATCGATTGGACAGGTGGAGGCAAACTCGTCCCGGGCGTATGCTGCATTCAGGTACCTCCACAGGTTGGTCAGAGACTGGGGGATGCTGAAGTTTCGGTACTTTAAACACACAACCTAAAAGGATGGATATAATGTCAAAATAAATACTAAAAATATTCCAAGTCAGTCGACAAGTAGTGACCATTTAGTGCGGTATCGAGCAAATACTGTTCAAATAATATTTTTAAAAATGATTTTAAAGTACATAATTATTTTTTTTATAAAACTTAAGAAGTACATAATAAATAATAATATAAAAAACTAATAAAATAAAAAAATAATTATAAAAAAATCAAGCAAATACCATTAAAATAATTATTTAAAATATTATCTCATAGAATATAATAAAACAATTAATAAATCTTCAAAAATACATAATAAATTATAATAATATAAAAAATAACAACATAAAAAAATATGATGAGATTTAGTGCTTAGGTCTTTGTAACTCACGTTCAAATAATTATTTTTTTTTAAATAATTCAAAGTACATCATAAAAAAGTAATACAACTTTAAAAAATACACAATAAAATCTAATGTAAAAAATAATAAAATTAACAAACAATTATTAAGAAAATATTTAGTGCTTAGGTCTCTGTAACTGTTGAAGTAATAAGTACATAATCAAAAAAAGAAATAACATTTAAAATGAATAATAATATTTAAAAATACAATTTAAAAAATTATTTAAAAATGCTGTGAACACCAAGTCAGTCAATAATTAGCACTGAATATGTTTCCGTGACTTATAAACGGCTACTAAATGTATTTTACCTTCACAATGTGGAGCTTTGGAAGCAAGTTGCAGTCAGCCAGCGTAAGATCGTGGCCATCAAGGAAGGGGCGAGATGAGGAAGTGACTTCATCTGCGCTGTTTTCATCAATTTCGTCAGGAAGTGGGGAGCCGAGGTACTCGTCGAGCTTCTTCAGAGCCTTCAGAACGCCTTTCTCTAGATCTGAACACAAAGTCAACGGTTGGTCAAAGCTTTTGGGAGTGTCTCCTAACATTGGGAATATAAAATAATGAAGGTAATATGGCACATGTAACGACAATTGAACAGTGTGCTACAATATGGACGTCCAAGAGCATGTATTTTCATTTCACTCACTTTCATTAGTCTGAGGGTTGGAGTTTTTGATGTAAGCTGAGAACTTGGAGAAGACATCCATGCCTGCTGTGTTCGACTCTGGGTTCCGAGCGGCTAGGCGCGGATACCTGAGCGACGAGAGACACGCGTTCTCACGTCAAGTAAAGCGACTGACAAAAAAATTGGCAAATGGATCCAGCAACTACTTGGGGGGGCTGAGGTTTTCCTCCAGGAACTCCTCGATCTTGTTGGTGTCAGTTTTCACCTCGCTGCCGTACAGCAGGAAGGGTGGTTGGGCACCCGGAGCCAGGTTGTTTAGGATGTCGGGTTTCCTGACGGTGGCAGTGAGACCACATGAATGGATTTTTAGCATTGATGATTTACCAACAGTGTCCTTAAATGTGTGCTACAATAATAAAAAAAAAGTGACCCACCTCCTCATGTCCACTGTAGTAACGTCAAACGTCACTCCTTTTAGCCACAACAACATGAAGAGACGTTGAGAGAAGGGACAGTTTCCAATGCTCTGCCCATCGCTCCCTGCCTGCAATACAACGTATTTCTTTATTTATACAGCCATCCTTGCTGTATAGCGGGTGCTGCATGGGTCAAATTTAGGATTTGACATTTCGGTGTGCTCAGACCTCCAGTCGGAATGTTAATCATACAGCACCTTGCAAAGTAGGACATGAATTATTATTATTAACGTGCAGTGCCAAGGTACATTAGGCTCTCATCCTGATTAGCTCTTGCTCGGCGTTTCAAGCTACACACAGAGATGCAACTTTCATCTGTATTATTCTGATTAAGGACAATCTAACCCAGTGGTAAGATGCTTACATCTATAACAAAAGTTATCTGTTCACTTGTAGCAGATAGTTATGTAGAAAAAAAGTGTATTGTTTGATGGCTTTGCTTCGCGTCATGAACTCCACTACAGAAATCAGTGTTTTCTACACATCCGCTACTTAAACTGTTATTTCATGACGAAATGGAAAATGCGCCCATTGCTGAAACCTTTTTAATACCTTGCCTCGACTTCGGCTGCGTTGTCTTTTGCACAATCATTTTCAATTCTAGGATATCGGTAACGTTTGATCGCAAATGCTAACTGGATGTAATACATGACCTGTGTCTCCTAATGAACGTTACGTGCTGTAGCTATTTTGGCTGACATATTACCAGCACTCAGGTTATGTACACAACTATTGAGGAATTATGTGTAATTATCTTTATTGCCAATTATGATATCAACTACTTTGACTACCCGTTAACTTTGAAAATGTGAATGTAAAATACTAATCATTAATGTTTAATATATTATTAATATTAATGTTTAATATTAGTATTAGTAAAGTTTAAAAGTTTACTGCTTAGATTTTATACATGTTATATGTTTTATAGAAAGAGTTAGATCATTTAAACTTGTAACTTGCTTGCTGTAAAAGTGCTTGCACCCCTGATATATATATATAACGTACATATACTGTATACATACTCTTTTTTTTTATTAATTAGTAAATATATATATTTTCTATATTTGCAGTAGCAGGTATATCTTTGGGACTTGGTCATTTTAAAAGTAGCTCGTAGGCTGAAAAAGTGTGAGCACCCCTGCAGTGGATGGTAATGCAACTCTGCTTTTTAAAACACCATATGCGGATCAGCCCTGCACCCTGGCCAGGCTCCATGCAGCATCCACGCATCCCCACTGATTGAGAGTTATGTTGTAAGTGAGCGTTTACACAAAGTGACAGCTGAAATTTGGCCATCACAGGCTACCATACTCGGACAAGGACCTCAGGGACTGTAAACTATTGCCTACTACCGGGCTAGCACCATAATATAAAGGACATAGACACAAATCTGTACACTGAACTACTCTTTGTGTCATATAACGACATCAGTGCAAACTGCAAAAGGCACATGGGACAGCTATGGTACGTGACAACACCTACTGCAAAGAATCCTGGGACCTGTAGTGTCTATGTGCATGCTGTAGTGTACCAACTGGACAGTTTACACAGTGCTTCCCTAACAAGGATGTTTGAAAAAAACACAGCACAATGCATTATAATGACTGGTATGACCAGTAGCATTTTTAAATTTAGAGGTCTAAACAAACCCATATGCAGCCATTTGGGGATTTTCTTTTGAAAGAGGAAGCATATTTGTGGAATAAAATTGCTTGAAGTTGCAACAGGCTCAGTTTGTTCCTTTTTTTAAAGGAAATTCCATACTTCTTCAAAGTAACCTCACAATTTACGATACCACCATATTCCAAAAGTTGCTGTTTTAAATGCAAAAAGGCATAATGTCATCAGAAAAAAATGTAAACATGAGTACTAGGGATGGTCCCATCAGGGTTTTATGCCGCCGATACGATACCGGTCATCCATGAGTGAAATCGGCCGCCAACGATACTGAAACCGATCACGTGTAAATGCTTAAATGTATTCATTCACATCCAGAGCGAATTGTCAACACCGGCCGCTTATCCCCCTCTAAACTACGATGATATCCCCAAATTCCTGGATGAGGGTGCGTCGCTGGTCGTTGTGGCTGGTCGCAGCCACTCGTTGCTGCGTGTCGGCGGTGGGTTTCGCCGGTCGCAGTTGTTTGTCGCCTCCCGCACACATGGGCGCTACATTGGCGGCCGCCCGACCGATGATCACATCACAAGCCTCGATGACTCACCGCACCCTGCCAAGTGCCCGCTCCCCAAATGCCACGCAACGCGCCACCCCGGCGAGACATTTTCCGTGAAATGTTTTGCAGGGTGCAAAACTTCTATCACGCTCACAACGACAAGTAAGTCCAACACGGCAGCCATGCTTGTTTTGGCTTTGTGAAGGGAAAGTAGGCGGGAGACGGCCGCTATAGTCTGGATGCTGCACTGGGGGCGGAGCTGACTGGAGTTAAAAGTATCGGCATATGCCGATACCGTGCCTTTTCATGGAAATCGGCCGATACTGATGGGTGGCCGATCGATCGGAGCACCCCTAGTGAATATTGATAACACTGATACTGTCACTGTCGCTGTTTTTTCTATAAATATCCATACATAAAACATCTTCGCATATCTCCATGGGTTGGTTTTAGTCTCTTTACAATATTAAAAATATCAAAATAGCCCACAATCTTTTCGTTTTCCGGTATGCAGCCCTCAATGGAATAAAGTTTGGGCACCCCTGAAGGAATTTAGGTGTTTTCAATTTAAAACCAAAATAAGCGTAGTACAAGGTACTTGTTATATTAACCTGGTTCGTGAAATTGCAGGAACGGCAGAAGGAGTCAGAGAAGTTACAACAGCATCTTTCATCCATGGAGAAAAAAGTAGAAGCTATATGCTCACACAGAGGGCTCATTATGGAAACAGACCATATGGAGAAGGATAACGTCTTTTTTGTGGTACTTTTTAAAGCTACGTGGCCAGCATACAACTTACTAAATATAGACTTAATGTGCATTTAATAAGATTAGCGCTGTGTGACTCAGCAGAGGGTGTCTGGAACTGGCGGCACACTCCGATGCCTGTATTTCTACATCATAACAACTTATTCATTAAACATTGTTTAAACTGTACATACACGTACAAACAAATAAATAAAAAACAACATTGTGTCCGTCAAATGAATCAAAGTTTCAGTTTCATTCTCCACGTCACAGTGTGACGGTGTGTATGCCATAAGTCTCTTACCTTCACAAAAAGCTCAACTTTGGGCTGATTGGCGTCGCTCATGTTCCTTCCCTGGAAAAGGGGGAGAAAAAAATGATGTTTTAACTCGTTAACGCAACACGATAAAACCGGAGGAGGAGGAGGCGGACTAGGAAAGCCCAGCCAAACCCATCTTCCGCTAACAACCCCTCAGCCATTAAACAACAGTCAAGACAAATGAAATAACACCACGATCTTATTAAACATAAAACGATGAACCAACTGCATCTGATAAAGTTAATAAAAGTCTATTTAGGAAGGTTTTAAGCTACCTTGAAGCGCTGCTAGAGGCTAATGACGCCTGTTGCTGTTGCTACTTTCTCCTCCCAGTTGGTGCGTCCTCTCTGCGGGTACAGCATACGCACAGTGTCGCCATTTCCTGGAGGACTCCAAGCTACCTCACCGCAGACTGCCAAAACCCGCAAACAACGATGGAGAATTTGATGTTATTCATGTATCTTATCATAGCATGTGGCGTAGCTAGTTTAAGAGACACAGTTAATCTGTGCTAGCAGACGAGGAGGCTATTAACAGAATGACAGACTTCTATTTGACAGTTAAATTTGCTCATTAAAAAAACAAAACATAGTCAACACTAAATACAGGCGTAATATAAATAAAGATACATGGCCAAAACGCAGCTCCATTATATAAACCATACAAACTTTGATTAATTACGCTTTTATACTTTTTTACACTCCACTCATTCAGTGCTTCATTATATCGTACTACACGTATTTGTCTCACTTCCGCAGTTCCATGCAAGGACACTAGAGTTAAAGGGTTACGTCAAGTGTCCATTCACTTCCGTAGTACGCCCTGTCGGGTTTGGCCACCATGATGGTGAGCGCAATCCTAAACCATTGCATTGTAAAAATGTCCTGGTACACTGCTCAGCCATTAATTGCTATAGATAGATAGATTATTGTTCACGAAGAGTTTTTTGAGAAAATTATCCAACATAGCCGCTACAGTAAAACATGACCTCAAACCATTGATTGTCCATTGTTGTTCAGGTTTCATGCTTCTGTGCTATATTGTGCTTGACAGGCTGTAAAGATGTACACGTGTGACAGAATGCATCCTGTATCATGTATCCTGTTTATGTTTGCTATTAGCATGTATGGAAGGGGTTAATTGATCAAACATTATGGAATTTTTTTATACTTAGTACAAAAGGTGAAATTACCATACAAAATAGAACATTACTGTACGTCTGGCAACACTGTTGACTAGTGAAAATAATAGTCACTGGTCAGCCCAGGGATCCACAATTACATCCGTCCAAGGCCCATAATTAATTACAAATACATTACAAATAATGCAAAATATCTGGAAATAAAAGCTGACATGTTATCCCATACTCATCTTTGTATTATTCATATACTGTATTCATCTGTATTACATCTTCATGTACTTCCAGACACAGTCTAAAATACTCACATACACTCCTGATCAAAAATTTAAAACCAGGTGAAAAATTGCAAGAATTTCCATTTTGCACTGTTTGAGGTTCTAAGTAGAGCTCCAAAATGCACAAAAAAGAAATGGGAGTGAGACAAAAACATTTTTGAATAAGCAATTTATTGCAAACAAGCATTAAACTGAAATAGGCTGTTCATCAGCTGGTCTAAAGTTTAAGACCATAGCTAAAAAAAGGTGTTTCCAGGAGGCTCGTGGGAATGTTGCTCCAGGTGGTGAAAATGGCTTCATGCAGGGCATCCACTGTCTGGAACTGATGTCCACTTTTGTAACCTTCCCTTGCCATCCATCCTCAAATGTTCTCAGTTGGATTTAGACGCAGGATGGTCCAGAAGAGTGAGGTTATTCCTTTGGAAGAAGTCCTTTTTCAGGTGGGTATTGTGAAGTGCAGTGTTGTCCTGTTGAAAAAGCCAGTCAGACGAGGGCCTTCAGTAATGAGGGATGGCCCCTGCAACATCTCCACATAGCCAGTTGCCATTTGACACCCCCGCACAACCTAAAGCTCCATTGTTCCATTGAAGGAAAAAGCACCTCAGATCATGATGGCGCCCCCTCCACTGTGCCTTGGGGAAAACATCTCAGGTGCAATCTTCTTGTCATGCCAGTAACGTTGGAAGCCATCAGCAACTTTCTTCCACCTTGCAATGTCCCGTGTTTGGTGCTCTTGTGCAAATTCCAAACGGGCAATTTTGTGGCGTTAAAGGAGACGAGGTCTTTGAAGACATTTTTTATTCTTAAAACCACCAATAACAACTTTCTTTTTGGTTGAGGATGGTCCCGTGTCTCGACGACGAGCCAATCGGATCCAGGCAACATTTTTTTGTTGACTTTTTTTTTGTTCCATAACTTTCAGGGTCTTTGCAGAAGTTTGAAATGACCGTCTTACTGCGCTGCGGGAAAGAGAGGGAAAAAAGGGAAAGCTTTTTTGCCTTTGCCACCAAGAGATCATGACAATGTGAATACCCGACAGAAAATGATGTTGAATTTGTATTTTTGCCAAGATTTTGGCTTTTAAAGGCTGTGATCTTAAACTTTAGATGAGCTGATGAACAGCCTATTTCACTTTAATGCTTGCTTGCAATAAATTCCTTACTCAAAAAGTGTAAAGTCTCACTCCCGTTTCTTCTTTTTTGAAGCTCTGCTCTGCTAGAACCTCCTTCAAATCCAACAGTGCAAAATGTAAATTCTTGCAATTTTTCAACTGGCCTTAAAATGTTGAAAAAGCTGAGCCTGTTTAAATGAAGCATGTGACACCGTTCATTTGAATTGAAGCCAGGTTTATTTAATCTGTAAAATCAAAACATCACAGGGAATTTTTTTTTTAGTAAAATAAAATAAAAACTCCAAATAAATACATAAATGGCATAGACAGGCATGAAAGGCATTTATCGGCAAATAACATGCTTTTTCACGGATATCGCCCGATTTCCATCGGTGGCCGATCAATCGGAGCATCCCTAACTATGCGTATCGTAGATGCCAAAGCCAGTACATCATAGGTCAATATACGCCCCGCTATTTGAACAAAACGTTGATAACTTCTGTTGTAATAATGAATGAACCAAACTTTTATGTGCTGAGGGCCAATAAAAAAATGCGTTGCAGCATGAAAATGCCCCCAGGCCGCACTTTGGACACCCCTGGCATGGAAAGTCATACAACGCAGGCCAGTTAATAACAAACAGGTCAGATCATTGGAGTTGGGGACTGTAATTTTTGTGTTGTGTAAAATATTTCACAAATTCCTTTTTCTACCTCATGTTTCCTTAGCATTTTTTAGTTTGTTTTTAAAAGTTAATTTACCATAGTTGTACAGTAGGGGGCGCTATGGGCTGAAGTGTATTAATGGATTCGCGCTGATTAAACCAGTAAAGTACGATACAGTATTAGGACCACGTTGAAAAAAAAAATCAGAGATTTTGAGAATAAAGTCGTAAATGACAAGTTTTTTCTCGTAAATTTACGACTTTATTCTCGTAATATCACAACTTTATTCTCATAGATTATGACCTTATTCTGGTAAATTTACGACTTTATTCTCATACATTTACAACTTTATTCTTGTAATATTACAAGTTTTTTTCTCGTAAATTTATAATTTTATTCTCCTAAATTTACAACTTTATTCTCGTAATATTCCGACTTTATTCATGGAAATTTCCAACTTTATTTTTGTAATATTGCAACTTTATTCTCGTAAATTTATGACTTTATTCTGTTCAATTTATGACTTCGTTCTCGTAATATTCCGACTTTATTCTCGTACATTTACGACTTTATTCTTGTACATTTACGACTTTATTCTCGTACATATTCTCATAATATTACAAGTTTTTTCTCGTACTTTTATGACTTTATTCTTGCAAATTTACAACTTTATTCTCGTATATTTACGATTTTATTCTCGTAACAGTACAACTTTATTCTCATAAATTTACGACTTTACATTTTTCGCATTACAAAGGTTTTTCTCATACATTTATGACTTTATTCTTGTTAATTTAAAACTTTATTCTCGTAAATTTACGACTTTATTCTGGTATATTTATTTTTGTAATATTACAAGTTTTTTCATAAATTTTCCGAGTTTATTCTCGTAAATTTACGACTTCATTCTTGAAATCTCAGATTAGTATTTTTTTTCAATGTGGCCCGTCGTAATGCAATACTCCGTCGTAGTAAAGCAGAAAAGATACAGACTGATATCCGTCATAGTCATGGCCAAGAGCACATATTGTGCCTGAAGTGCAAGCAGGAAACATTTCTCGATATGTTTGTCCTGTACAATGGATCATGTGACATCCCAAGCCCCTACACAACCCACAGTGAAAAAAGTGCCACTCCGACAGCCATCGTCAGGGAGAGCTGGACCGGCGTGGCTCCGTTACACAGATCGGTGACACAACAGTCGAAGCGGGCGGTGTAAGGCGCTCCAAGGGCCAGGCCGTTTAACGTAAGCTCACACAGGTCTCGGTCCAGGCAGCCGCGGGTGTACAGTCTCACAGGCAATGTTCCATTGAACTCTGAAATAAGCACAATCAAAACTTCAAATATGACCGAAGGACATTGGAGCATATGTCCCCTGCAGAACCAATAGTGAACAATCATGTTCAAATGACTTTCAACATGTAATGGACGTGAACTAATGAGTCAAATCTGTTTGATGACGATTAATGTAAAGGCTTCAATTATCGCCGGTCAGAAAAGCCGATCGCATTTGGGAGTGTGGTGAGTTTTGGAGGCTGGCGGTGTCGTCATCAGACAAACGGTAGCTAACGCAATGTGGCTAACACTCGCCCGTGTGTGACAGTCAGACGGCTCCGCTAATAACCCGAAAAATAATTGAATTCATCGGACGAGATGAGCAGCCTTTCTCAGCGAGGGGAAGACAAGTCGGTAAGTAAGTAAGTAGTAAGTAAGTTGAGGTTGTTTTTGTCTAAATTAAGGTGATTGGTTCATTTTATCTTATCAGGGGTGCAGCCAGGAATTCTGGGTCCCATGAAAAAAATAAAAAATGTTATTAGTAATAGTAATTTATTAGTAATTACTTATTTTTGGGGCCCTCTGGCCAATAACACACAGCATAAATAAACTGAAAAATGTAGAATTAAACTATGTGAGCGATATCGGTCGATTTCAGTCCTGGATGATCGGAATCGGCAGCATAAAACCCTGACCGGAGCATCACTAGGGGTAATAGAAAGCAGGCGATAATTAGAGACAGTTTCATTTAAGAGCTGATACCCAGCCATGTCCACGTGTTTCTCGATAATACCGAAAATCACTTAAGTTCTTGGCGTTGTACTTTCAAAAAAATGAATTATGTTATTTGTCTTGCATGTTATTTTTGTTGTCGTCATTTGTTGCCACCTTTAGTTGTACCAGGCATTCAAATGAACAAGAAACCGAACAAACAAGGGTGGTCTACTCATTTTTGTCCACGACTGTACATGCAATACTGTATATTTTTTTAGAATAAGGCCTCGTGCTCACTTCCCCGGTAAAAGGTTACCCAGCATACCCTGCGGGTTATACATAAGTACATGTATATTAGTGTAAGTGTTACGATGGTGTTTGTCGCTCTGCTGCCGCCTGCTGTGTGTGTGCTCTTTGTGCAGCTTCAGCCGGTGTGGGTGGAGTTCCCAGCACACACCTGCAGGCAATCTCATCAGGCACCCTTCTTATACTCAGCAGCAACTCAGGACCAGTGCCAGATTGTACTCCTTGCTACCTGTTCCGCTTCGTCCGGCTCCTTACCTGTTCCCCGCTTTCTGGCTCACCCTTGTTCCCTCTGCTCAGTACTATTTCCTGTTACACTAGTTATTGTTCCAGCTCAGGTTTGCCTGCAGTATTTCTCAGTTGCATTCTAGTTATTCCTGTCAGCCTTCTGCTGGCAGCGTTTTGTGTTTTCTACTTTTGGTTTGTGACTTTCCCTTGTGTTGTACTTTTCCCGCTCGGGACACTTTATGTTATTAAATACCTTTTGTATCTATTTTTGGTCTGCTTCCTTGCGTTGGGTTCCGCCCCTTTTACAAGTGGCGACTCCCACTTGTGACAGTAAGCCTTTATTTTGATATGGTTGGTGCAGTTACAGGGTGTCCCGCATGTTATTTCCTTTGCTGATTGGCTGGGATAGATCACATGTTTTTAATATCTCAACCTGAAGTGTGTGGCATGAATTTGGGGGGGAAAAAAAGTTCATGAACTATTGCTCTCCTTGTAAACACTGATAAATTGACAATAGAAGGAACCCAATCATGTGGAATGTGACGGGTGAGCGCAAACAGAGAGGAAGAGGCAGGAATAAATACAATAAAATCTATTTACCTGCATTTCCACGATAGCATACTTGGGTTGAATTGTCACATGTGATATCACTTCCAAACACACATATGTCTAACAGAGCGATGGGGCACTGGCGGCAGTTCAGGCTGTATGCTGTTCCAAGAGAAAAAGAAGGGGAAAAAGCATTATAGTGGCTTTAATTGGAGGATTCTTAGAATAATTAAGAGTTATTGTCGTGTTTTCTTTCATCGTTCCCTCAAAAAAAGAAACCATCACATACAGTCACATGCGCAAGAGGTGTGGTGTTATTAAGTGTGCGGTAATTAAAGTTGTTGTGACGCGCACAAAACAAGAGAACCATCGCTATTTGACATACCAGGTATGTGCACTGGAGAATTTTTTTTTTGAAACCCCACCTTTTAAGGCACTCCCAGGAATGAGCGAGACGGCCACATCATTAGGTACCACTGCTAATGAACTTCCATAAATGACTCTATTGGAAGTCCTTTTTTTTAACTGTTATCTATTTCCATGTCAAGTAAACATACACATGTCAATGACCCCACCCTCACTTTATACTATTTCATTTTTCTCTATTAATACAGGTACCCAGAATATGTGGCTAGATACATTTTTAAAAAAGGAAAATAATAATTGAAAACAATATGTACATTAGAAAAAACAATACAAATTATAGTAATTATTATTGTTATAATAAATAATAACAATATAATATATATTATATTATATTATACATATAATATTGTATACATAGAATATATGAATAAACATAATAATATATAGAAATATATCTTATATAGAAATAATTGAATTAATAAATAGGTATCCAAGTGACTAGGTGAGGAGTGCATACTGAAAACTCAAAGTATGCGGGGGCCACTTTTACATTTTTTACAATAACCCAGGCAGATGTGGAAAGATTTTTTTTTTATATTTAAAGAAAAAACAGCCCGCATCAACACAGATTATTAGAATGAGTGAACTCTTTCTCCTTGTGTTACGCTTTTTTGCTTGTTTTTTGCCTTTTTAAAAAAATATATTTCTACTTTATAACTTTTATCCGACCTAAATTTCCTAAAATTTACATTATAACGATACAAAATGTCTAAAAAAAAGTACACTTTTAGTCTTTATTTGAACTTGATGTTATTTTTTTCCTTTTAATATTTTTTTTTCCTACAATTACTGTTCTTTTTTCTGTTTTCGCTGTTGGTTTTTTTTAGTGATCTTGTTTAATTGTGTTTCTAGAATGTGCCGCGGGGAAAAAAAGAAACTCATCATTTTAAACAATAGATACATAAATTCTAAACATACAATATGCATATTTATATGATTTATTATTAATCAACATAATAATATATAGAAATGATTGAATAAATAAACAAATATCATCCCTTAATCTACATAAATCTACGTAAATCATCTGCTCCGCCCCTGCGCATGCCAGTTCATCAAACAACAGTCCGCCGAATGAGAGCTGTGAGCGCTAGCCATCGAGCTAAAAGCCTGAGATGCCAACTCAATGCCCAGCGCCACTCTTGAGGTGTCAGGGAGTGAGGTTTACCCCCGTGTTTTGCAATAAACGCGTGTGAGCTCTGACAGTAAGCGGTAATAATCATCTTAAATAAATCATTAAACATGGCTGACTTGGAACTTTGAGCATTATTCGCGCGAGACAACGCTGACTATGTCGTTCTGGTGCACTTACCAGCTGCTACAAAGGCCACCAGGAAGAGCGTTGCTTTCCAAAAGTTGCTCATCATCTCTGCGAGAAATTCAACGTGAATAAGATTGACACCAAATCAAGGACTTAAATACGCAGACGGTCATGTGACCAATCAAGAGGCGCGTGTGCGTCAATGGGAAAGGCTGCAACAATGTGACAGTTCAGGTTTCTGCAGTGTTCCAAAAAGAGCTAGCATGGGTGGAAGAATCCTGGTGTTAAAAAGTCCCACAAATCACTTACCTTTCAAAAAGATTTTTTTTTTTTGGTTTGGTTTAATTTTATTTGAACCTGCCTCAGGTTACAATGGAATGCATCCCGTGAATCATCCTTTCACAGTTCCACATGTTCCACAAGGAGTAGGAAGAAGCAAATCTTATTTAATCCTACCCCCCATCCATTCCACATCTTGTACAGTACATATTATTCACTTTCTGCATTCCATGTCATATTGTTCCATATAATAATCAGTGTAATAGTTAATAAATAAAAAGTGTTCTCTATACGCGGCATTATGAATGATCCTCACCCATCTTTTTTGCAGTACATTGCCCCATATCTCCACACAATACATTACATACGATAATACCAAGGAACAATAAAGAGTGTGGAGTGATTTTCGATCAAGAATGTATTTAGCTTTATTCAGTATTAAAGTATTTCTCGCCACCTTTTGTTGTATATTTTTTGATATGAGATTTCCAACTCATTTTTTGCACTTGCATCTCATCTATTTGATTTTTTCCGTCCAAATGTAGGCTCACACATGAAGCGGGTGACATCCTAATGATGGCTGCTGGGCTTTGGTGGAGGTCTCCTACTCTCGTTACTGAAGTGATAAATGCGTTAAGTAGTCGCTGGAGGCATTTGGTTTCTATGCACCGTACATACCAGTAGACGTTATTGCACAGTTGTTATCATTAACTGCCTTAATTATTAGAAAGGTGGAGTCAGTAATTCTGGTGTTGAAATACCACTCTTCTTGGAAAACCGGTCTGTGGGAATTTTTGTCCATACTGAAGAACATGAAGTCACTGACTGCTCCATTTCAGTTCTCAAGGTCTTCCACGCCAAACTCATCCAAGCTTGTGTCGAGTCCGGTAGTCTATACTATACTGGTCAAGTTGTATTGCAGGTTGTTTTTTTTTTTTTTTATAAAGCCACCAAACAGTACATGGTTTAAAATGGGGACAGACAAAGAGGAAAGATAGAAAACGGAGAAAGAAGACAGCATTGCTCACATAAACGTTCACTGGGATTGGGGTCTGGATTGGCGATGCTGGGGATGGACTGAGAGAGAGAGAGGTGGAAGCCAAATGCAGCAACGTATAGTGAGAATGTCCGCTTCATTGCTTGTTTGTGTAGTGCTGATTCAGTCAGATAGAAACCTGGTTGGAGAACCTGGGGATGGACAGGGAAAGGGAAGAGGGTGAAACATAACAACAACAAAAGCAATACCATCATAACCTGTTAATGCATTGGTCAGGTCCAAAGTGCAGCAGCTGTTTTTTTTATTGGCCCTCAGATGATCAATTTAAATATTAGTCAATGACAACTAAATGAAACTTTTTATTATTAAGGGAGAATACAATCCAATCCTACTTGTCCCTGTGTGGAAAAGTGATTGCCCCCTAAACCTAATAACTGGTTGGGCCACCCTTAGCAGCAACAACTGCGATCAAGCGTTTGTGATAACTTGCAATGAGTCTCTTCCAGCGCTGTGGAGGAATTTTGTCCCACTCATCTTTGCAGAATTGTTGTAATTCAGCCACAGTGGAGGGTTTTCCAGCATGAAGCGCCTTTTTAAGGTCATGCCACAGCATCTCAATAGGATTCAGGTCAGGACTTTGACTAGGCCACTGCAAAGACTTCAGTCATTCAGAGGTGGACTTGCTGGTGTGTTTTGGATCATTGTCCTGCTGCACAACTTAAGTAGCTTTCAGCTTGAGGTCACCAACAGATGGCCGGACATTCTCCTCCGGGATTTTTTGGTAGACAGCAGAATTCATGGTTCCATTTATCACAGCAAGTCTTCCATGTCCCGAAGCAGCAAAACAGCCCCAGACCATCACACTACCACCACCATATTTTACTGTTGGTATGATGTCCTTTTTCTGAAATGCTGCTTTACTTTTACGCCAGATGTAATGGGACACACACCTTCCAAAAAGTTCAACTTTTGTCTCGTCAGGCCACAGAGTGTTTTCCCAAAGGTCTTGGGGATCATCAAGATGTTTCCTGGCAAAATTGAGACAAGCCTTAATGTTCTTTTTATTCTGCAGTGTTTTGGTCTTGGAACTCTGCCATGCAGACCGTTTTTGCCCAGTGTCTTTCTTATGGTGGAGTCATGAACACTGACCTTAACTTAGGCAAGTGAGGCCTGCAGTTCTTTGGATGTTGTTGTGGGGTCTTTTGTGACCACTTGGAGGAGTCTGCTGCATTCTTGGGGTCGTTTTGGTTGGCCGCCCACTCCTGGGAAGGTTCACCACTGTTCCATGTTTTCACCATTTGTGGATAATGGCTCTCACTGTGGTTTGCTGGAGTCCCAAAGCTTTAGAAATGGCTTTAGAACCTTTTCACACAGGGCAATGTAGGTTTGGATTTTATTTCTCCCTTAACAATAAAAACTTTCATTTAAAAACTTCCTTTTGGGTTCATTTGTGTTGTGATTAACTAATATTTAAATGTGTTTGATGATCTAAAACATTTAAGTGTGACACCACTGTAGTCAAAAGATTAGGTTTAAAATGTACATAATATTAGCAATAACATTTATTTTTATTCTTTGTTTTGTTTTTCTGACAAACTCTTTCTCATTTCCCATCCAAGTCCCTGTCACAATGTGCTAGTGACTACCATTTGTTGTGGTTGTCACTGTGTGGTACCTGCCTTCTTCTGGCTTGTTTCTCCTTTATTGTTGCAGTTACACCTTAAGCGGGCTGGAGGCGGGGACGCTGGGCACACCTGTGGCTAATTACCCGATACTCATTTAAGCCGACTACCCACAGCTGGCAGCCGCTGGTTCATTGTTTCGCCTCTGCTGGCAACACACCCGAGTGCTTCTGCTACCAATCGTTGTTCCATGCCCATTTGGACCTGCCGCCTCCCTGCCGTCCAGCTAACTCCAGAGTTTGTACTTTTCTTCATGGTGTAACTTTCATTTGCCTTTTGTCTCTGTTTTTGCCACAACACCATCGCTTTCTGTTTTTTGGAACTACTCTCTCTTGCCTTTTTCGTCATTAAAAGTCCTGAATCACCGCACGAACTCTAAGCCTCTGCATCTGGGGTCCTAACCACACCGAGAACCTGACAGTCCCATTGCTTCCCATTATAACCACAATTTTTGAACGCACCATCATTACACAATACACAGTCATGCATTATTTAATTTCAGGGTTTCTTTTTTGTTTTAATGTTTCATATTTAATGTTTATTTCCTGGTAAAATAATACAAATAATTCCATATTTGGTATTTTGGATTATAGGACTGAAGCTGATGGACAAGCTGAGCAACAAAAGTAAAATAAAATAATCTGTTCCTGTTTTTGACAGCAGTTTTTGTGAGAGTGTTTTTTTGTGTTTGAGTGAGCGGGGAAAAGGCTTTCAGACATCAACCTATCAGAAAACGGAAAAATGCTGACGTTAATGTAGGCCCTGTGACGCGAATGCCAAATTTAATTGGTTAAAGAAACAGACGCAATTTCACTTAATTGGTCTGAGAAAAATGACTTACTATATTACAAATCTAACTAACTATGCTAGCATCATATCGTAACAGGCAGAATAATTACATGCTGACATCCGACAGTAATAACATACCACTGTTCTTCCACTTGATGACACAAGGTACATAATTAACTTGTGTTTGGTGGAGTTATGAGTTTTTCCTAATGTAAACTATGTGCCTTAACGGCATCAACGTTGGGACACACCGATATGCAAGATCTTTGACTAGTGTGAACATGGCTTCTGTTTTAATTTATGCGTGACTGAACAGACTGTGTACTTTGTGTCTATATTAGCTGTTTGATGAATAAATTAAATCACGCACGACGCGGATTCAAATGTTAATGTAAATCAAACCTGTGATATGAAAACCCATATTATAAGCCATATAGCTGACGTGAACCCGGCAGAACACAACCAACGTGTTAACAATCTACTAGCAAAACACCGGTGTGCAAATCAAGGCAGCGTTTATAAGAACATGGAGTGACAGCGGGGACGGCCAATCACACGTTAGCGACAAACCACAGAGCCAATGGATGAGCGTCCGTTCATAGCTTGGTCCCATAGCGCTTGCACAATATTAATTTATTATAGCGTAACATTGTTTTTGTGTGTTAGTGCGCCTTTAATATGCCATAAATGTTCGTTAAAGACATGAACCAAACTGTAGAAAGTGAAAATGTATTACAAATGAAGTATATCATTGCTGCCTCACCTCGCATTTATACAAAAAAAATATACAAATTCAGCAATTCTACACAAATAAGGTGTCAGAATTGTCAGAATCACACATAAATAAATTTTGTAGCACACACCAGTGGACACATTTACTTTGTATCCTTTTTAAAAAATCATTTTTCACGACACAACAAGGCATTTCATTGTACAGTATTGTCTTCCTCTTCTGCTTGCTGTGAGAAATTTGATTATTTGGTCAAGGGCTCCCCCTACTGTTATGGAGTGTAACCTACAGGACATTGATTGTTTAAATGTACATAGCTAGTCACTGTATTTCTTACCAGCCAATGTACTATTGTTAAGTGTGGTTGCCTAACAGACAAACCCAAAATAAATAATTAGGGTTTTTTTTATATCATTTGAGAATTTTAGTACTATTTAACCATTTCCAATGAAAATGTTTTATATATAAAGACAACTTACTTTGCTGGTGTTGTGACACCTTGCTACACCACACCGGCTAGCTACTAGCCGGCTAGCGGCTAGCGACTAGCTTCAGCACACACTCGTCTGGACTGATACTGTATTTGATCCCTATATTGCATGTATTGCACTGTATAAACAAACAACTATTCACTGTTTTTTCAACCATTCAGACATTTGAGACATAAATAAGACATAATATAGAATAACACAGTTTAGGATTGTGAGTCACATTATTACCTCGTACTTCCTGCAGTGGTTGTCTCATCAATGTAACATTACTGACACCTAGTGACCAAGGTATAATACTACATATCAACAACATTTTTATGCTTGGAAATGCTGAATTTAGCCCAGCAATCCGTAACATTTGTTTTAATATGCTTTTTATCTTTTCTTTTCTTTTTTTTTTACTAATAATAGGCCATTGTCAGCCACGAAACAGCGCTGTTATTAAGCTATTTTTGAAAAACCGTGGTAGAGTAAAGCCGCGACCACGAGGGGGCGCCAAAATTTGTGGCGTCATTATTATATTTGCTGTTTATTAAAAGTAGTAGAATTCTTCAAACAAAAACAGTCACATTGAAACGTAAAGCAATACCTACAATCCATAGTTTGTACATAGTTTAGCAAATAATTTCATATAGTATTTTATTAAGCTTTTATTTAAAAAAACAAAAAAAGTAATAGTAATTGTAATAGTGTTATTAAAGTAATTGTAATAGTGTTATAAATTACGGACGTAATTTGTCCTCTACACTTTTTCAAAGGTAGTTTTGGTCCCCTGTAGTTTTTACTATCCAAAAACAATGTTCCTCTTTATTAACGGAGACATATCAAGCACTCGGACCAAGCGGAAAAGGGCTGTTCAAATTGAAGCCTGTTTGCCTTTAGACCGCCCACAAGCTCATCGATTGGCTCAGCATATTTTTTTTGCTAGCGTGCTATTGGTCGTCCCTGTTGTCACTTCTGACTGAGGCGTAGGAAGGTTAGCTTTAGCCCGTGTTCATGTAATTGTTAACATGTTGAACGTTTATTACTCTGCCTGGACACGTCAGGCGGACGGATTTTAATATCGCTTAACATAACACTGAACATAGCATTTGAGTCTGTGCCTGTGTGCGCGAGCTTGTTTTGTGCCCATGTGCGCGTGCATGCGTGTGTCTGGTCACACCCTCCCGCTTCCGGAGTCACCCACCTCTGAAATGAACATTTCATCTTGTGTAAATTATTTTTATTTAAAATGTTTGGTGTTGCATTTATTATTAATTCACTTGTTTGCATGTTTTTTATTTGGTGGAAATTGTGTTTTATACTATACATACTAAAGACAAAGGTAAAAACAGTGCTATTCTATTTCTTTTGCAAGCCTATGTAAATTGCCGTTGGAGGGGGTTCCATATAAAAATCCCTCCCCCAGGGTGCCACATTGGGTCGGGCGGGCTCTGCCCCTGCACTACGCTATCAGTGATGCAAGCCTGGACACATTTGATGGAATAACTGGAATAACATTTTTAAATATTTACAAATTGTGCTTCATGATGAAGACACATTTCGCATCAATACATTACCATGAGGAAATATGTTATTTAAAAAAAATTACGTCAGATCTACTTTATTTTCGCATCACAGTTTTTTGTAGTACAAAGGATAAATAAAAATGCATTTGAAAACACCATGGAAGGTTTACGAGCTCAATGTTTCCCTGAAACATCCCATTGATCAACTTCTCTGATGTGAGCGCAGTGTAAGTATGGACTTCTGTGGTATATGTGCGCATATTTCATGTATGCATACAATGTCCGAGGGTTTTCTTCTTCTTTATGGATAGTGCTGGACCACTGGTAGATATCACAGCAGGCTCCCCCACATGTAGGCCAGGACGGCGGCCCCGACAGCAGTAGTGAGCGCCATCTTGGTGGACGGGGCCGCGCTCGTCTGGACGGGGTTACAGTTGTCTGTGGAGCAGCACTCGACCACGGCCTCGTACGACACGCCCAGCAGGGTGTTGTTGGTGGTCATGTTGCAACTGGTGGACTCGATGCAGCCCTGGGTGTTGAAGCCCACCGAGGAGATGGAGAAAGCTGAGGAGAGAGATGCGCTTGAGTCGCACGCTGCCGAGAAATGGTGGGGATGGGGGGATGCAAAGGAAGTGGACCTACTTGCTTTTCCTGTAAAGCACTGGGAGGTGTTGGTTTCGCATGTCACATTAGTGGAGGACAGACAGAAGCCCGCGATACCGAAGGAGCATTGGTTGCAAGTGAGGGACTCCACTGGAACAGACAAAAAATAAAGATGGTCGAGGTGATACAATAAAAAAATATTTGCACTTCCATGGCACCTTAAAAAAAAAAAACAATTAATGTGGCACATGCAGCGAGATAATTCTTCATAATTACTTAATAAAAAGCAATTTTTTTCTTTACTCTGAACAGGAAGCATTTTGTACGCTTGTTGGCATAGAAAAGTAATCTAATTAAAATAAAATTGCTATAATAATTATTCTAATAACGTGCATGTTAAACACAGGAAGTGAACGCTGCTTCTTCCTACTCCTTTTCGGCCATTCAAACGTCATGTACGTTTTGAGCATGTTCAAAATAAACTTCATTTTTTTGGATTATTTGGATGAATTAACATGGAATAGAATATCAACCGAATAATAAATAAGTCACATTGCTGTGCTGGTGAGGTTTGAAGACACGTGATTACGTGTTGGACTATTTCTAAGAAAAACAACCAACCAATAGTGATTTCGGTCATATTTCCATGATTTGAGGTCCTCCATCTTACCCAGGATGAAGCCTGCCAAGGCTGCGATGAGTCCAACGAGGATCCTGCTCATGTTTGTTGTGTCGTGCTCTGGGTCGGCGGCTCACAGAATCCTTTACAGTCGTCGCTGGCTGGGTGAGAAACTGATGAACCTGTTTGAGGGAAGGGTTTTATCCCCTTAAAGGTGGGTGGGTCAGGGGAAAAAAGGGACGGGGGGGGGGTGGTTTCGCGTCTTTTGTCTTCTCCTTTGGCGTCACAAAGAATGAAGAAGTGCCACAAGGGTGTGTTGACTCACAGTCCCTGTGGAGCCACTAAAAGACATCATAGTTGACACACGGGTGTCCGCTTGTTCCTCTGGGGGTCACGGACAGAAAAATTGAAAGATGCAGGGGCCACTTTAATATGATATTGCTAAAGAATTTAATACATTTCCTGATGATACAAATATTATATAAATATTAAACAGCTACATTTGTTTTTTCAGTGCTTTCTTTTGAGTCAAACATACCGTATTCTCCGGACTATAAATCGCTCCGGAGTATACGTTGTACCAGCCAAAAATGCACGATGAAGAAGAAAAAAAAAATGTATGTAAGTCGCATTTTTGGGGGGAAATGTATTTCATAAATTCAGAGACGAAGAACAGTCGTTTCATCTTGAAAGGCAAGTTATAGTAATAACAATGAAATGGGGAACAACAGGCTAAATAGGCGTCTCTTAATGTAACGTGAATAGGTGGTATGCTAACGTAACATATTAACACTTATTCAGATAACTAGTTTACTTGCAGCTTGTTTTGGGGGGCATTTGTGTTCCGTCTTTCTCAGTTGTCTCTATAAGTTGATGTTTACGTTGCACATTTTCAGTGGCACAGGAGTGATAGGAGGAGCAGATACTGGCATACAAGCCTAGAGCGCCCTCTCGTGACATAAATAAATAAGTTGCTCTGGGGTATAAGTCGCAGGACCAGCCAAACCATGAAAAAAGTGCCACTTATGGTGCGGAAAATACAGTAGGTAATAGTTGATCTATTATGTTTGACAATAAAAATACATAAATTAATTAATTAAAATTATCAATGTATTTGATCAATGTTAAATAGCGCAGTAAATATTTTCAGTCACAAAATAGTGACTGTGAGGCCAACACGCTAACCACCAGGCCACCGTGCAACAAGGTTATATACAGTCAAGGTATATACTGTTTTCATACAATTTTTTGGTCAAAATTTTTTGCCATACACGGTCTTAGTTCTTGCACGTGACAAACTAGCCCGTTTACCTTGTACTGTATTGTTCCGTAAAATCGAGTGCCCACACAAAGCACCCTACACGTTGCTGAGTCACTGTCGTGCTTTTTTTCTCTGGAGTGCGACTGCTAAGTAACCCGCAATGGGACCAAAGAAAGTTGCGAGTGACAGGAATTTGACAAAGAAGGTGAGAAATGCTATCGAACGTACGAAAAGTCAACATTAAGTTCCATCCATTCGTCATTTAGAATGATTTCACATTGCTTGCTGCATGTAAAACTATAACTATCCTCGATAAAATGGATTTTTGTTCATAATTTTGGGTGCCCGGAACAGATTCGTTGGATTTACATTATTTCCTGTGGGAAAAACAGTCTCGGTTTTTGTACGTTTCGGTTTTTGTCTGACCTTTTCAAACTTATAACGAAAATAGAGGTACCACTGTATGTCACTCCTGCTTTTTGCTATTTTTACCCCATTTTTGTTGGCATATTTTTTTGTGTGTGTGTTTAATTTGACCAAAAAACCAGTAAGAAAAAACAACCTTCAGGCTTACAGCAGATCAAGCATGCAGCCAATGTTGATTGGCCTCTCTCCCTTTTCTTTGTATATTATTTATTCTTTTTTAATTTGCAAACATTTGTTGTGTACTTACAGCAGTGATGGAGATATAAAGTGAATATTTACAGAAGTGAGGTCAGAGAACACAATACGTGGAACAAAAGACAAGGAACAATGGTGCACAAGAGGAAGTGATGTCGGCAGATGTTTCACGAAATGAAAAATATGCTGCATACTGGCAACGTCTATTTAATTATGGGGGGGAAAAATGAAAATAAAAGATCGTGATGGCAGTTATGCAGTTATGCTATCGTAAAGAAAGTAAGTTGTATATGTGTGCGTGTGTATTAAATAAAAATATTTTTAAAAAGAGGGGAAATAAATGAAAACAAAAAATGGGGACAGTAAAAATAAACTTGATTAACAAAAATTACAATTAATATCATGGTGTATTTTTACTAATAAAAGATGCAGGGATGATTAATTATTATTAAGGGGGAAAAAAAGTTGTATTCTCACAATAAAAACAGTTGCAATTTTACTAGCAATAAACTATATTATGAGGCAAAGTAGCACTGAGTTATATTAAAGAAAAAAAATAATTTTTTTTTACTTCAACTTTAAAAGTTGTAATTTCTGGAAAATTACGTTGTGTCTTTTATTATTTTTTAGTTTTAATAGTTGTATTTATTTTAGTTTTTAAATTGAATTTACTTTTTTTTTTACCTACTTCTTGGATTTTTTGCTTTTATTGTTTCTACTTCTTGTTTTAAATATTTTACTGTTGTACGTTTCTTTGTTTTTATTTGATCTTTTAGTTTTTACTATAGTAATTTTTACTTATTATTTACATTTACATTCCCTTGTTTACTTATTATTTGCGGTTTTGCTAGTCAGTGCAGCACTTTGGAAACAGTGTTTATAAAACGTGCTGTATAAATAAAGTGGATTGGAAAGTTATAATATTATGGGAATAAAATCATATTCAGAGAAGAAAATGTACAAAAAGAAAGTTGGAAAATGAAATGGGAATGACGGCAATCATTTTACAAGAATAAAGTCCAAATATTAAGAGGAAAAGTCGTAGTCTAACAAGAAAAAAAAGTCACAATTTTACCAGAACAAACTCATAATGAGTTAAAGTTATGTCATTTTAGTAGCATAGAGTTGAAATATTTTCTTTTTAAGTTATTTAAAAAAAAAAAAAGTCATCGTATTATGAGAAACAAACAAAACAAAATAAAGTTGTAATTTCTGGAAAATCATGTTGGGGGGGAAAAGTTATATTACGGGAATAAAGTCAGAATATTACGAGAAGAAAATTGACAAGAAGAAAGTTGAAATGTTTGCAAAGTGAAATGGAAAAAACAGCTGTCATTTTACAAGAATAAAGTCCAAATAGTAAGAGAAAAAAAAAGTCATATTCTAATGAGAAAAAAAAACAAAAAACTTGTAAATTTTACAAGAACAAAGTCATAATATTACGCGTTTATATTGTTAGTCATTTTAGTAGTACAGAGATGAAACATTAAAGAAAAAATATTTACCTTTTTAAAAGCTGTAATATGCGAAACAAAACAAAAAGTTGTCATTTCTGGTCAATTGCGTTGGGGAAAACGTTATAATATTATGGGAATAAAGTCATAATATTACATAGAAAAAGCACATTTATAAGAACAAAGTAACACAGTTGGAAAATGGAATTGGAAAAAACAGTTTTATGACAATAAAGTCCAAATTTGAAGTGAAAAAAGTCGTATTCTTACAGAAAAATGTGGCAGTTTTACTAGAATAAACTCATAAAATGAGAGAAAAAGGTTCAAAAATATGTTATTTTTAAAAAGCGATAATATTATGATAAACGAAACACAATTAAGTTGTAATTTCTAGAAAATTACATTGGGAAATAACGTCACATTGCTACGAGACGAAAATTGACAAAGACTCCTTAAGAGGAAAGTTGAAATATTTGGAAAATGTATAAAAACAGCCGCAAGAATGGCAAAAAAGAGCAAAGAACAGCAAAGTTCATTTTAATAATAGGCTTTTTCACCTTTATCACATCGTTGAGATGCAGGTTTGGTTGTTTTTTTTAAATCTATACAGCTTCTTAGCATGTGTTGCTTTACAAAATATCAAAGTGGCCCTTGCATCCTTTCATTTTTCACTATGTGGCCCTCGATGGAAAAAGTGTTAACTAACTGTTAACATCTTAACTAACTGAAATTGTGTTGACTTTTCTACTGTATACGATTGTATTATGTTAACAAAATACGTAACTTTCCGTCCCAAAAAGCTGCATTTATACCACAAAGGTCTCCGTAACACAGGATTGGTTATTTAAATGTTTTATTTCTTCACAGTAGAGCAAGGCTGACCAAAGTGCGGCCCGGGGGCTCATTTTTTTTATTGTTCCTCGGCACATTCTACAATAAATATTCCACCAATTTGCTTTGTCTCCAATAACACAAAAGCTTAGACGCGGATGTTTTGTTCGGATAGTATATCGGCTTGTTTCGAATCGTGAACGCACAAAATGCATCAATGGCATGCTTTAATTGTCATGTACGCAGCCCTCGGTGGAAAAGGTTTGGACAAACGTCAGACTTTGTGCTCCGGGGACGGTCAAACAGGCCGGACCGGTTATTCCTGTCGGACGGAAACGAAGAGGACAATGAAACCAAATCACATCTGGAACACGAACCACAAACAAACCACTGGGGTGAAAATTTTATTGCATATTTTTGAAATCATACAATATTACGAGTTGTGCCATTTCCACACACACTCACACACGCGCCGTTTGGGAGGAGTAGAAAGTAAAAGTGTCCGCATGAGGAAGTTGTTGGGCACAAATCCAGAGATAAGAGCTGTTATGGTGTGCAAATTCACCTTATCTCAATGTTATGTCTAAATAAACAAACGCTCACCCTTTACTGTATGCAGTCCAAATAAAAACAACCCACACAGCTTGGAAGCAACACCGATATTTAGAACAATGAATCCAGTTAAACAGGAAAAATAGAAGGGATTATTCGCACCGGAAAAAAAAAGGAAATGATTAATTTCAAGAGGAACAAAAAGCTTTTGGCAACGAGCACAATTAGAAAAATGTGTGCAACTTTTTCAACAGTGTTTTTCTTACAACTGCTCAATTTCGGCATGAATCTAGAAACGACACGAGGAAATGGATTGGAGCTTTCGAAAAGGTTTTATAAGGTGGAAACAAAAGCAGGCTGTCTGTCGGTGCGGCTGGTTATGTTGCTGAGAGGACATTTCACACCAGCACGTTGACCAGGAGGAGGGCGCTGATGGTGGCGAGGGCCAAGTGCAGGCCCGAGGCGGCGGGCAGGCCGGGCGCAGCGTTGCACAGGTTGGTGTCACAGCACGTCCTGGTCATCTTGTAGATGGTGGCGTTGGAGCTGCTGGAGGGGAAGTTCACCTCTTTGGTGGAGTTGCACTCGACCATGGCCAGGCAGCCCTTCATGGAGACGTCCACGAAGCCGGCTGAAGGGGAGACGAGGACAACATCGTCAGCGCTAGCTGCGCTTCAATGTGGCAGCAGGCACTCGGGGAATGGAAAGTATGTCTACTACGACATGTTGGGAAAGCCCAGAAATGCGCTTGAAATTCCGGTTTACCATTTTAACGGAATCAATCACTCTTGACAACAAAGACGCTATTCAGTAAGAGATGAAATAATATTGGAACAATAAAGAACACAGTGGAACTTTCCTTAGTGTTCCAGAATGTCCAACTATAGGAGGAGGAATAATGTAAATCCAAATAATCTGTTCTACAAAAGCAAAAAATGTTAACACAAAATATTTTTAAAGATTTACATGCAGAAAACGAACATAAATATAAATCAGGAATGAAAAGGACACATAAGCTCACGTTTACCTTCTTTAAAAAGACATGATTGTTTCCAAAGAGCAGCGAGATCAACACGAACACCACCTTCCTGTTTTGCCGTGAGTTATTTCTCGAATTCAATAGTGTTTCTCTCCGAAAGTCTGTGCTTTTCTTTTGATAGGGCTGCAAAATAACGGAAAATGGAGCCAAAGAAAGTTGCAAGTGCCCGCATTTTGATAAAGAAGGTCTCGAAACACTGATGAATTCAAGAAATAAACCACAAAGGCGGCGCCCGTGTTGATCTCACCGCCACATTGTGTCTTCAGTGTTTCCACTTTGCCTCCGCATTGTCCCAAAAATTGCATGTGGATGCGTGTCATTTATTTATTTACGCCGTGGGCGAAGACTAGTTTGTGCACCGTTTGCGTTCCGTTTGCTCATAAATTATCCTTAAATTCCTCTGCATAAGCCGCACTCAATTTGGAGAAAAAACAGATTTGTACATACAGTATATAAACCGCACTGGAATATAAGTCCGTGAGGACCAGGCAGCTCTTTGGCAGGAGCCAATCATGATGTTGAACCCCAGAAAAGAAGCTCTCATTGCAGAAAAGAAAGCCAAGTGTGAAAAAGCAGGACAGAGGCATAAACCAGAAAAAAGGGAGGCACGGACAGCGTGGGAAAGGGAATTGCTGACTAGAAGAAATCGCTTTGGGAATTGTGATTACTTATGAACATAAATTCACAAGGAAGATCCAAGAGGCAGCAGAAATTACTTGAGAATCCCCTCCAACTTGCACCAAGAGGTGGCGGAAAAGTTAACCCATTCACGTGAATGAGACATGCTTTGATACGCACCACCCGCATTGTTGAGGCACAGGTTGCCATGCGCTCACAACCAGTTCATGGAAATGATGCGTGCCGCGAATTTTGAACCTTTCAAAATTTTATTTGAGCGTGACCAATTTACTCATTGAAAACCTGTGACACGCAAAATTTGGACTAAATGCGTACAAGTTTAAAGAAGGTAAAAAGTAACCTAACCAGAAAGAAGAAAAAGAATGTGGTGTGTGTGCGGTCTAGTGCAGTGAGGAATGCACTTTTTAAATACAGTATGTTCTGATATTTGGGAAGCCAAGCAGCCTCTGAGCTGGTGCATGTCGCAACACAGACGTGCTATCGCTTCGAGGCAAGACTCAGAAGAAGCAATCTTTTGAGGTCAGAGATTTGCATAATCTGGACAGAGAAGACAGTTTGAAAGAGGAGTGAGGGAAGCCATTACATCAAAGTTCAGAAAACATCTCTGAAGGGGGCGGGGGTCTACAACACCACCTCTCCCCCACAGAGAGCACCGTCCTATCATCTCTTTTGAAAAGATTTAATCATTTAGCCCTTGGGTGTCCAAAGTGTGGCCATTTGCGGCCCGTGGCTGTTTATTATATTCAAAAAATATAATTAACAGGAAAAAAATCTGCTAAAACGTAAAAATCGGCAATAATTTTACAAGTCAAAATATTAACAAAAAAAGTTGTGCGCACACACGCACACACACACACACGCACAGAGTGGTGTGAAAAAGTGTTTTCTTTTTTGCATGTTTGTAACACTTAAATGTTTCAGATCAAACAAATTTTCCATTTTCCACAAATGGTGAAAACATGGAACAGTGGTGAACCTTCCCAGGAGTGGCCGGCCAACCAAAACGACCCCAAAAGTGCAGCAAAGACTCCTCCAAGAGGTCACAAAAGACCCCACAACAACATCCAAAGAACTGCAGGCCTCACTTGCCTCAGTTAAGGTCAGTGTTCAAGCCTCCACCAAAAGAAAGACACTGGGCAAAAACGGCCTGCATGGCAGAGTTCCAAGACCAAAACCACTGCTGAACAAAAAGAACATTAAGGCTCGTCTCAATTTTGCCCGAAAAAAATCTTGATGATCCCCAAGACCTTTGGGAAAATACTCTGTGGTCTGACGAAACAAAAGTTGAACTTTTTGGAAGGTGTGTGCCCCATTACATCTGGCGTAATTTCAGAAAAAGAACACCATACCAACAGTAAAATATGGTGGTGGTAGTGTGATGGTCTGGGGCTGTTTTGCTGCTTCAAGACCTGAAAGGCTTGCTGTGATAAATGGAACCATGAATTCTGCTGTCTACCAAAAAATCCTGAAGGAGAATGTCCGGCCATCTGTTGGTGACCTCAAGCTGAAACCAACTTGGGTTCTGTAGCAGGACAATGATCCAAAACACACCAGCAAGTCCACCTCTGAATGACTGAAGTCTTTGCAGTGGCCTAGTCAAAGTCCTGACCTGAATCCTATTGAGATGCTGTGGCATGACCTTAAAAAGGCGCTTCATGCTGGGAAAACCCTCCACTGTGGCTGAATTACAACAATTCTGCAAAGATGAGTGGGCCAAAATTCCTCCACAGCGCTGGAAGAGACTCATTGCAAGTTATCACAAACGCTTGATTGCAGTTGTTGCTGCTAAGGGTGGCCCAACCAGGTATTAGGTTTAGGGGGACAATCACTTTTTCCACACAGAGCGGCCATGTAGGTTTGGATTGTATTCTCCCTTAATAATGAAAAGTTTCATTTCAAAACTGCATTTTGTGTTTGGTTGCGTTGTCATTGACTAATATTTAAATTTGTTTGATGATCTGAAGGTAAGTGTAACAAACATGCAAAAAAATAAGAAATTAGAAAGGGGGCAAACACATTTCACACCACCAAGTATCCAACCTAAACCTGATTTAACATTAAAGCTTCTTTGTTCAAATCAGATACGATTTTTCTGCCATATATGCATCGGAACTGGTTAAAAAGAACTTTTCCCTTTTTTGACATTAAAGCATTTGAGCCTACATAATCACTGCAAATTTTGTTCAAACTGGAAAAAACCCCCACTGTATCTGAAAAGCCCTAACCAGAAACCAAATATGCAATCTGGATTAATGCATACCCATGGCGCATTGGTTCAAATTGGATCATTTTGAAAGCGATACAAGTATTTTAACATAGTAACTACATATAAACACAATTACAATACAAACTGAAACATATGGCGTATCAAAAAAAACAACAAAAAACATATCAAAGGCACATTAAACCCATAAATAGCACATCCAGATTAGAAACATTGGCATCTGAACAGGAAGGAATTGGATTCAATACATCAAATTGCTGCTAAATTCAATCCCGAAGTCAAGACAGCAGGTTGCATCCAAATAAACATTTAAACAATCTTTGGGGAGTTCAAATGTGGGGTTTATGCGAATGGGTTTGAATGTCTAAAAGACAAACGGAGGCGTCTTTGCTGATGTGCCAGGTGAGTCGTCGTTAGCCCGTAAGAATCAAGATAATGCTGACAGGTTTAACCAGTCGTCCAACCGAGCAGGTTTGATCGTCATTGGGTGTTTCGCTATGTTGCTCATCTCCATATTAGCAACAAGCTATGTAATCGCCTTTGATCATGATGTGGACGGGACTTCCAATGACTCACCTGTGCATTCATGCGATACATATAATTAGAGATGCCCGATATCGGCTTAATTAGCAATATCAGATATCGTCCAGCACTTCATTACCGATACTGATCTAGGCAGCGGCTCTTACGACAAAGCTAGTGGTAACTTTACGAGAGTAAAGTCAAAATAAGTTGTAATCCTATGAAAAATGTGGTTATTATGAGTTATAATGAGGAACAATAGCATCATTTTAGTAACAAAGCTGAAATATTAAAGAGAAAAAAAAGGTATTTTTTTAAGTCGTCATATTATTAGAAACAACGGAACAATTAGTTCATGGAAAAACTTATAATGTTACGAGAATAAAGTCAAACTATTATGGGAATAAAGTCATGATTACGAGGTAGAAAATGTACACAAAAAAAAGTTGAAATAATTGGAGAATTAAAAAAAAAAAAAAAGACAGCAGGAATGGAAAAAACAACTCATTTTATGAAAATAAAGTCTAAATATTAAGGAGAAAAAAGTCGTATTCTAAGGAGAATGAAAATCAAAATTTTAGGAGAATAAACAGGTGATATGATGTAATTTGTATTGAGTTTAAATTATTAAAGACGAAATATGTTGTCATATTATACTGCTCAAAAAAATGAGAGGAACACTTCAGAAACACATCAGATCTAAACTGGGGGAAAAAAATGATCTTGAATATCTTTCCTGATAATAAGTGGGTGATGTATTAGTAACAAAATGATGCCACATCATTTGCTAGAAATGAAAATGATCACCCTATAGAGGGGGGAAATCAAAGACACCCCAAAAATGAAAGTGAAAAAATGATGCAGCAGACTGGTCCATTTTGCCAAAATGTCATTGTAGCAACTCAAAATGATTCTCAGTAGTTTGTGTGGCCCCCACGTGCTTGTACACATGCCTGACAACGTCGGGGCATGCTCCTAATGAGACTACGGATGGTGTCCTGGGGGATCTCCTCCCAGATCTGGACCAGGGCATCAATGAGCTCCTGGACAGTCTGAGGAGCAACGTGGCGGCGCCGGATGGACCTAAACATAATGTCCCAGAGGTGTTCTATTGGGTTTAGGTCAGGTGAACGTGGGGGCCAGTCAATGGTATCAATTCCTTCATCCTCCAGGAACTACTTGCATACACTAGCCACATGAGGTCGGGCATTGTCGTGGACCAGGAGGAACCCAGGTCCCACTGCACCAGCATAGGTTCTGACAATGGGTCCAAGGATTTCATCCCGATACCTAATAGCAGTCAGGGTGCCGTTATCTAACCTGTAGAGGTCTGTGCATCCTTCCAGGGATATGCCTCCCCAGACCATCACTGACCCACCACCAAACCGGTCATGCTGAATGATGTTGCAGGCAGCATAACGTTCTCCACGGCATCTCCAGACCCTTTCACGTCTGTCGCATGTGCTCAGGTTGAACTTGCTCTCATCAGGGAAGAGCACAGGGCACCAGTGGTGTAGTTGCCAATTCTGGTGGTCTATGGCAAATGCCAATCGAGCTCTACGGTGCTGGGCAGTGAGCACAGGGCCCACTACAGGACGTCGGGCCCTCAGGCCACCCTCATGGAGCCTGTTTCTGATTGTTTGGTCAGAAACATTCACACCAGTGGCCTGCTGGAGGTCATTTTGTAGGGCTTTGGCAGTGCTCATCCTGTTCCTCCTTGCACAAAAGAGCAGACATCGATCCTGCTGAGGGTTGAAGGACCTTCTACAGCCCTGTCCAGCTCTCCTGGAGTAACTACCTGTCTCCTGGAATCTCCTCCATGCGTCCAGGTACCGCAGTGATGCCCTAGTCCAGATCTGGGAGGAGAACCCCCAGGACACCATCCGTAGTCTCATTAGGAGCATGCCCCGACCGTTAATTATGTTCAATGTTTCTAGATTACGTCAGATAAAAAGGTTTATATTTCATAAGTGTGCAGGAGTGACCAGCGCTTCCATTGCAAATGGCATATTTACAATCCCAGATCGCGAACATGCCGCACTAGCAGGCTTGTTGCAGCCTGGAGCGCCGATATCATTATCAGGAGAAAAAAAACAATCACATCCCTACAACGGTTCTATTTTTTTGTTGTAGGATTGCTGCTAACAGCGCTTGCGAAAATAAGAATTAAAAACCGCAGTGGCACATGATGTGATATGACTTCTGGCCTTATCTCTTATCTCCGCATCTTTACGAGCGCTTACCTTATTCCGCAAGTAATTATTCCAAGAGTAAAGCTTGCATGGAATGCCTACTGTGTCACATTCTTGAGTGACACCGGACGCTTCTTGTTACACAACGCTACATCTGTTTTCCACAAGGAATGTGATGAGCGAGAAATGGGGCAAGGGTTTTGAAGTTGCTTACCAGCCGAGCCTTTACCGCTGAAGCAATGCTCCCCTTTGGCACAGGTCACCTCCTTGGTTAGGCACAAGTTCCAGAAGCCAATTTTACACTCATAGCACTGCAAAGCGTGGCCTGAAAACAAAAGGTCAGGATTAAAATAATGTCAGCAATTACTTCAACCGATTAACACAAATTACATCACATGAGACGGACAAACTGATCTACTCAAAAAACAACAAAATAACATCAAAGGTTCACTTTTTATTCTTTTAAGATTGTCATTTCTGCAGTGAACACTAACTCAATGTCACTGTTAGAGCGGTTTTAAGCCAGAAAAATGGCCACCATGTGGTAGAAGTGCATTTGATAAGAGCTCGGCACGGATTTGGTTTGCTTTGGTTGAATTTTATTTGAACATGCATGCAGGTTACAATGGAATACATCTCATGGATCATTTCACAGTCATTTCACAAGGAGCAAAGCAAAGCTTGGATCTTTTGCATGTAATAACACACTCGACAGCAAGGAGGAAGTGGAAGAGCATGGAGGACTGTAGCGTGCCGAAGGTTATGCATTGCAGGGAAATGTACACACACATGCGCACGGGTGCACACTCGCTCTTTAGTTCCAGACGCAAAAATTGTAAATACTGTAGTTCATGGTGTTAAATTTGTAAACAAATAGTTATTTTGATGTAAAGCAACCCCTTCTTGTGTTTATGTTTGTATAGTTGTTTAGATATTTCAGCTGTCACAAAAGCAAGACATTTGTTTCAAAGTGAACGTTATGCTCGAAATGTATATTTTGTATCTCCCTTTCCTTGTCGGGAACTGAGATTTTCCAAAAACACACCCATGTTCTACTGCTGATTACTAAAGAAAGGAAAAAAGGTAGAAACACACTTTTTTTTTCCTGCTGAAAGACGGGAGTCTAATCTTTCTTTTGGTAGGTTCCATGTTCATATAACCATAGAACACAATATTCTTCGCGCCTTGAAAAATCACTCAAAATTGTCCAAAATGGCCGGTACTGAAGGGGTTGCCTTTTGAAAAATGGCTGGGATTGAATGAGCTAATGAGCAACCTTGACTAACATTTAAAAAAATTGCAACAGGGCCTCACCAGCCATGAACCTCACTGCTAAGGACAGTAATGGATTTGGGACAGTACTACACTGTCAAAACTAAAAAAATTAAGTACACAATGTACTTATTTAAGACTTAAGTGTACTGATGGAAGCGCATTCGAAACACAGGAAAACATGAATGACTGTCAATAAGACTCCAGCATTTCATGGAAAACGTAAGGTGGTGTCAAACCGACAAAAAACAGGCATCATCGTGCCTCACTGACGCTACTATTTACGGCGGAAGATGATGCACCAAACACACTGAACTGTGACAATACAACAAACACATAGCACGTATTATTACAAGCCATCATTAAATATCGGCGCAATACCTTTTGTTCACACCCTCCCGTGTCATGTTAGGGCACTCCTTCAAATACTTGGGAGATCTTTACCTCATTTAGTTACCATTTTTCAAACAATATTTGTAGTAATTCACTGCATCATTGTGTTATAATATATTTAGGTATTTTTCTATGGGAGCCTCGGCTATTTTTATATTGGCCTGCAAAATATTTTTGCAATTTTTAATAATTTATTAAAATTGTAGATCTGAAACTTCTAATTTTTTACTTAAAAAACTTAAAAAAATAGTATTTGGATAATCAGGAAATAATTAACATAAGTTGTGCATGAAACCACTTTTAAAAAATGTGTCAAAATATTGTTCTATTTTCAAACTGTCCAAAATAATTGCTCATTTTAGAGGAATAATGAATAATAATAATAATTATTATTATTATTATTTATAATTGTAAATTAAAAGTAAATGTATTGCCTCTTTGTTAGTCTACTATCGACAGATTGGTTTTAGCATGTTTTAGGAACAAAAAGGTAAAAAAACATCCTTCAATTTTTCTGGATGCTCGTGGGAAAAAATGCAGACACCCGTGACGCATATCATTTATAGCCCAGTTAGGAGTTGATTGTCATTCAACGGGCTTGTTTGTAACATTAACATTAACATTAACTGATTCACCACCAATGAAATCAGGCAATGAACTCTAAATATACACAATATCTGACTCACTGGGCTGAGAAAGTGATGACGGCATACGCTTTTACGATAAAAAACGTCAACTATCAGGTGGCCTACCGCACCTTAGATGCGCCAAAATGCTGACAGACGAGTTTACGTCAGCTTTCCTCCTTCCCAAAATCCAGTCCAACAAGATAGATGTACAACACACACACACACACCATTGTGTGTCAATACAACAACGTCCTTCTCACCAGAGAGAACAGATAAACATCTAATAAATAGTTCACACGAACACGTCTTTTTCCCCCTCTTTTTGTTGTTGTCGTCTATTTAAGGTGAAACTCATTTCTCCCAGAACTCGTCAACGGGGGAAAAATGCCGCCTGTACGTGATTTTTCCATGTTCCAAAAGCCACGCCTGAGCAAAAAGCAGTGAGGTGAGACATGCAGCATGAGTCACAGGAACATGATGCAAACGAAAGCAGATGCAACAATACGTTCTTACATTCACACACTCGTCTGCAAACACCTCCAATTGAAATCATTTTACATTTTCATTTTTTTCCCCAATTTAATTTAATTTACATTTTGTTTTTAGCAAAAAAAATTAAGAACATTTTGACTGTCAAAACAGGTTTTATTGATGGCACGTTTAATATTTAAATCAAGCTAAAAATATTTTAAATATTTTCCAATACCAAAATAGATAATATATTGTAATACATTAAAACTAAATTTTTTTTTATGTCTTTGTAGATGGTCTTAATATTTTCACTGAACAGCAACCAAATACATGCTAGTATTTAGAGCCTGTAGGGAGGCACTGGAAGGTGGAAGTCTAAGCTGTCTGAACTTTTAGGCGTGGCTCTTCAGCAAAGTTCACGTCATGCATATACTGCCCCCTGCTGTTGGCTAGGTGAACTGACCGTTTCAAGACAAGTGACGTCGTTGTGTAATGCCACAGTTGTCCACCAGATGATGCTAAAAGGCCCAAGAAGTTAAGTTTATAGTTTTAGAAAGCTACCCATGTTTCATTGTTCTCTTAGGAGAGTTAATACATGTGTGAAACTCTCGCTGTAAAAAGCGCAGGTCAGGTTCTGCTTTGTATTGGACTGTGGGAAACAGGAAAACGGAGCAAACAATGAGCAGCGGCAGCAGCTACAGGTGGGGGAAAAAAAAAAAAACATGAAGTGAGGCTTGAAAGTTGAAACTAAACACCAGAAGAAGTCACGCGTTTTGGTCAAGTTTGAGCCATTCCTCTCCTTGCACAAGCATCTCCAAACATACACACAGGTGAGTCAGGTGTGTAAAGCAAATAGCAGGGGTTTGTGTTGGGATTTCAAGATGCCTGTGACAGGATGGGAGGTACCAGCCTGGCGGGGGAATGAACCAGATCAAAAACAACAAAGTCTTTGCATTTGTTAAGCCCACAGTTGGGAGTGTAGCTCAATTCTAAGATTCCTTTAAGCTACAATAAGTAATAATAAGTAATAATAATAATAATAATAATAATAATAGGTACTAGAACAAAGTTGGTGCTGTTGCCATGACAACCAAAGAGGAAACTCTTTTTACATTAGGTGTCTGGTGTGGAATGTTTTTTTCACACCATTGTTTTGCTTTCTATTAAGCTTTTTTTTCCCAAGTGCAAGTTTTTTTTTTGCATGTTTGCATGTTGACCCTTCCTATATATATATATATATATATATATATATATATATATATATATATATATAAATAAATAAAATATAGGGTGTGCCTAAAGTATGGACAGTCAAAAATGCATATATTATACAAATATATAAAATGTTTCATTTTATACATAAAATATTTAACTTTTTAAAATTCCAAATATACATATATATTACTTTGTACTACTATTTGATTCATTTTATAATATATTTGTGTTTATATTTTATACGTATAATACAGGGCGTGCCTAAAGTCTGGCCGCAGTCTCAAATGCATATATTTTACAATAACAGATTTTTTAAAAATTATTTGTATAATATAAATAAACAATATAATATAAATAATTTAATTTGATATATTTGATTTATACTATATATATATATATATATATATATATATATATATATATATATATATATATATATATATATATATATATTATAATTTATACAAAATATTTTATTTATATCTAGTCCAAAATGCATATTTTATACAATTAGATTACATGATTTAATTTATATAATATTTTTTTATTTTTATTTTTTAATTTAACAAATAATTTTCAATAAATTTATATAATATAATTCATTCATATATTTTTTGTATTTACTTAGAAATTATATATATTTTGTAAACAAATAATATAAATAATAAATATTTATTTCTAAATTTAATAATGTATATATCTCCGCCTACAATCACAATTCGGCATTCGCACCCCCGCATATCCAGATTTTTTTTCTGCTTCACCCTCTAATTTTTTTTATTATTATTAACTTAAATAGAAAGTGGTTTGATAGCGCTATCATCAAGGGGAAATAAAAAAAGAATGTACAGCTATGAAACCAGAAGAGGGCGCTGTCTCAGAAACCAATGCACTCAACATTTTCCAGCAGGAAGATGCTGGAATGCGTAAACATGAATTCAAAATGTGTTTTGTACGTGTGAGCGGCATATTATTGGGTTTACGGTATCAAAATGTGTGGGCTTTTTGCCACTGGTGGGGGGGTATTTTGTCCATTTATGTGACACCGTGCTGTCAAATAGAAGCTTGTATCATGTTGAGATGAAAATAAATAAACAAGGCAACGGGAAAACTAGCAGTGACCAACAAGCTGAGTGTGGAATGACCAACATCATATTGGGGCTAAAAGGTTACACAACACCTGAAAGCTCAAAGCAGCCAGGATGGGAATAAAAGGGTCGGTGCAAGCGAGGGTGTGGTCTGAAACAGGAGACCGGGACAAAAGGAGAAAACCGGGTGGGGTGGTGGTGGTGGGGGGACAATGGCACCATAAACACAATAGTCAGAGAACAACTGTTACTTGTCATGCAGACTCTGCAAATCCTCTGTGGAAATGGAATTTGAGACACGGGCCTCAACTGTTATGAGGTGAGGAATTTCTCATGCGATGGCTGACAAGTCGAGACGTGATCCAGTCTTTTCAATCACGTCTAGGGAAAACACAAAAAGGCTCCTCCTACCACACATGGGCAGCCTCACCCCAGCATGGAATAAACAGCATCGGGGCAAATGTGCAATGTGTCCCCCCTCCCATACACACACACACACGCACACGCACACATGCACGCACAGGTGCTGCTACTTGTTCTTTTGCAAAAACCTGACAACTCCCCCTGCGTTCTTGTTGAGCTACGATTATAGGTGTGGAACATCAACAAAAGGTGAGCTGGAGCCTGTACCAGCTGACTGGTCCCCAGCCAATCACAGGGCACGTACAGACAACCATTCACGCTCACATTCGCAAAAACGTGCACGTTTTTGGGGCGGAATAAACCCATGCAAAAACAGCTGTAACACAGAACTGTGTGTCAGCAGAACAACATTTAGTAGGAATCCTTGCTTATAAATGAAATATTTTCTGAGTTAAAGCATTAAAAATCTGTCTACGACCTTCTAAATACAATTTTTTTACATTATTAGAGCCCTCTCGACATGAAATAACACCCCTATAGTCACCTTTACACTCGTGTTACCCAATATAGCAGACATAACAGAAAATAAGACAGATTAGACATAAGAGAGTCACACATTAGCATTGGGAGACTTCCTTCCTGGACAGCGCACTTCCTGCGGTGGCTATTGTGTCATCAATTTAACATTACTGACACCTAGCGACCAGTGCTGAATAATCCATTTCACACCTCTGAATGTGCCTTCTCAATGCCTTATATTTGTATTATTGTTCATTTAGCCATATGTATGCTTGAAAAAAAGCAAAATGTTGGCAAAGAATACGTAAAATTGCATATTTTTGGACTAATAACAAGCCATAGTCAACCACAAAATGGCAATTTAGTAGTTAATTCATCTTGAAAAACACGTGATAGAGTGTGAAGCCGCGGAATTCATACCGTGACGCGACAAGGGACGACAATTGCCCAAACAAAGCACCCTCCACGTCGTTGACTCACTGTCCGTGCATCTTTTATTGAGTGCAGACTGCAAAATAACCCGCCATGGGGCCAAAGGAAGTTGCAAGTGCCAGCACTTTGATAAAGAAGGTAAGAAACACAAGGGAAGTCCGCATCAACAATAAATTTGTCATTTATAAGTATCTTGCATTGTTTTCTGCACGTAAAATGATAATTATTCTCCATAAAATGTATTTCTGTTCATATTTTGGGGCGTCTGGAATGCATTAATTGGCTTTACGTGATTCACTTTGGGAAAAAAAGACCTTTGTTTTGTGCGTTTCAGTTTTCGTCTGACTTTTTGGAACAAAAAACAAAAGCCTTGTGTATTTTTCTGTTTCGGCAGAATCTGATTTACAAATCTGCGGGGCAAGTGAGGCTGTGTTCCACCTGATCCACCTGAGGCGATGAAAATAGTTTATTTTATCTCGAGTAGTGATTTCACTTGAAATGTTGTTTTTGGAATAGTTTACCTCGAACCTGCCAGTTCTCCCTGTCCTTTCCCTGCCGTGCTGGGCTGCATAGCTTTTTTTTAAAAATGACACAATAAACAATATTAAATAAATATACATCAAATTGAATTAAAAATCAAAATAGATGACTCAAATTTGTCTACCTAGCAACAAGAGGAGGCACAATCTAAAAAAGGTTATTCACATTTTCTATGTTCCTCCCACCTGTTTCGTATTTCCTGATTATTAAATTCAAAATAAATAATCTAATATAGCAATTTCCGCCACAAAGTGACTGTTTAATGAGTTGAAAGACGTTACCAATAAGCATGTGATACTTCCTGAGGTCACTGGAAAAACAAGGGCAATTGACACAATTCTATTTTTTCATTTACTCCGTGTGTGTGTGTGTGTGTGCGTTTTAGGGTGTGTCTCTGGTCAGTCCAATTTGCCTTTTAAGTCCCCTGTGAGTGTGCAGACCCAAACAAACTATATATAGTTTTAACTTGATATTCTCTTAAGGCTGAAAATGAGGGGGGGGATAAGCCTGCTCTCCATAACAGGTACACGCACCAAACCTCACAGCAAATAACGCCTAATTCTGCGAGTAGCGTTGAAAACCATTCGAAAAGTGTCGAATTGAGAGTATTTTCTTACCTATGGCGAAGCAGACTCCCACCGCCAAAAGCTGGTAAATAATTCTGTTCATGTTGGATAAAAAGACCTGCGTGGAGAATGGACTCAGACCGTTATCACAACCTTCATCAAACTAGCTAGTCTTTTTTTTTTTTTTAGTCTTTACACATCGCCTCATTTATAATCTTCCACCCTCCCATCCCAACGTCACCGTTATCCAACCAGAGGAGGTCTTACTGCACAGCAAAGCACTTTTTTTTCCTTAAAAAAAAGTTCCACCTGTGACTTCATGGCGCCTCCCAAATTCAGGATTTGCATCCTCCGGAGGACCCAGCCGAGAGTTCTTTCGCCAATGTCGCTGGAATGTTTCTTTAGCCTTCGGGACACTTCCTGGTTGCGTCACGTGTTCACGTTCTCGCGCCGTCAGGTCCGCAAAGTGGAGAAAGAAAGACAAGTAAAATGATGATTAAATATGACATAATGGAGCCAATGTTGTTGTTTTGTGGTTTGCTGGAAAGAAACCTTGTATTTATAAACTTAGCCCATTTGTACACAACAACACTTTGGTGAATGTTGTTGTTTTAAAAATGGGCTTTATGGCTTTGATCAATTATAGCTTGTTTGGATAGCTACACATAATTAATGTAAAGCTTAACTGGAGGGATCAACATGGTCTTTATTTGGCAAGTAAAAGTATTTGAAAGCCATTATTCCCAGGTCTTTGATAGCTTAGTCAATAATATATTTTTTCTTGTTTTTATATAAAAGTCTTCATGACATGACGTGGCAATCAACTTTAAATGCACATGTACCATAAAAAAATAATGAAATATTTAAGTTAAATAGAATTATTATGATTATTATTATTTCTTACACATTGTCTAGAGCACAGAAAAATCATACAAAAAAACAGTAGTCATGCACAAAATCACTGAATAATTTTAATAAATTAAAATACAGCAAGACAGTATTATTTTATATTATTCTTAATAATTATTAATGCTTTTATCTGTATTAATTAATAATGCTATAATTATTTTTTAAATAATAATAGACTATTAACAATATAAGACTTAAGTGCTTTACTGTATTTTCATTTATTAAAATGATTAAATTTGTTCATTTATTTATTATATTTTTTTGTGCTTTGGACCATGTCTGTTTTTATAAGAAATAATAATAATACTAATACTACTACTACTCATAATAATAATAATAATAATACATTTTGGGGTGTTTTGGTCCATTTATAAAACATAATCATAATCATTATGGTTATTTTAAAAATAATTATTATTATTGTTAATTTTAATTAAAAAAGACACAATCCGTAGCACAACAAAAATACCAAACATAATTTCAAAAATAATCAAAATGTATAACGAATGAACAGCATGTGACAAAGTGGGAGCAAATACATGATTAAGCAGATGAATTCCTGTTAGTGAATCGCTACGGTCAGTCAGTGCAGTCAGCTTGTATCACATATCAACAGAGGCGGGGTCAGGGGTGTTTTTAGCCAAAACAATAGCCGCTATCGAGATGCAGCTACATTGAAAATTGAACACAACAGCAGCACCTCTTGCTCAGCTTGATTCGGTTAACAGAGCGTGTGTGCAAAGCGGCTGTCAGCAACAAAACAAAAGTTCTACACAAGCCTGCAATATGACACAGATGGACATAAAACCATGCACAGAAACATGAAACATTCCACCCCAAAAAGAAACGGTGCCAATGAGTCAGAGACAGTCACGTACTTGAAATTTTTACGGTGACTTAACGTACTGTACACACATCAAGATGTCTATTTTTAGCATTAAGACAAGTGGTCGCAGCACAGCACAAAAAAACCTGCATTTAGACCATTTTGCATAACAGATATGAGCTACAGTTGAGCCGCAGTTTAGCTCAAACATCATTTGACTAGTTCGACTCAACAAGAGTGACATAGTGCTGATGTATAGTTAAGTACCCGATGAACAGGTATGTGTTTGCTTCCTTTTTTTCTTCAGGGGGTATCGCGATATAGACAATGCACCTGCACATAATGCTGTGCCAAATAACACATGGACTACCATACTGTCATGGGGCCATCAACGGGATAAAAGTGGGAGCTCTGGTGTACACCATAGCAACATTAGGCCATTCTATATTGTATCTTTTGCACAGACTAACCTTTATGTGAATACATCTCTGACAACCATAAAGCATTCACCGAATAATCAATTGTAATATAATTTAAATGGCGGCCGATGTTCACTGTCGGTAGAGCCATGGTTGGAAAGGCATGAAAAGTTTTGACTTTTTGAAATTTAGTTTTGAAAGTTTAGAAATTTATCACAATTTAAGAAATATTTTGAAAATATAGTATTACTTGTGTTATATTTTATACATATTTATATAATTTCATGAAATATTTTTAGAATTTAATGAATATTACATAATTTTGGAATCATTTTGGCCCTTGCAGCACTTCAGTTCGCTACAGCATAATCATTGTTTCCTTGAGTGTCTGATCTTCGCTACTTTGCACTTCCAATTTCGCGGCGTCACTCTATCACGTTTTTTCAAAAATGTATTAATTAATAAATGAATGCTGCTTATTTAATCAAATTAACAAAATTTTCCCCTTAAATTAAGCATTTTCAAGCAAAACAATTGCTAAATGAACTAAAATACAAATGTAAGGCATTCAGAAGACACATTCAAAGACGTTGTGATGATATGTAGTATCCTACACGGGTCACTAGGTGTCAGTGATGTTACATTGATGAGACAATAGCCAGCACAGGAAGTACTGAGTGACAATGTGACTCATGTGTGAGTCTGTATTATGTCTTATTTTCTCTTATTTCTTATGTCTATTGGGGAATGCAAATGTAAAGGTGACTATAGGGGTGCTATTTCATGCCTTGAGAGGTCTAAAAATGTTTTTAAAAATTGTATTTAGAAGGTCATAAACAGGTTTTCTATGCTTTAACTCCAAAAATATTCCATTCATAAGTAAGTAATCTTACTTCGCGGAAATTTATGTATCACAGCCGGGTTTGGAACCATTTCACTGCAATAAATGAGGGACTACGTAGAGTGTATGCCTATTTAATGGTTAGTGGTGTTAAAGAACAGCTTTTGTTAAAACAGTGGTGGATCAAAAAAGGTGCCCTGCGGGGCGCCAGATGTTGATACACTCTGAAGTTACTCAAATAGTTTAAACTGGACTCGATGAGTTGGTTGGAGCAAATTACTTCCAACAAAAGTAATTAGTTATAGTTTCCCAAAAGGGTAATTTTAAATTGTAATGGAATTGCACTTCATAAATGTAATTAATTACCATTGAAAGTAATTATTGTGGAACTTTTTCGAAAAGCCTTCAATATCTGGCGTGTGGCGTTGAGCGCTTACCATCAAAGTGCATAATGGAACGAACTGTTTGCGTTTTGTATTGATGTTCGGAGTTCCGACGTCGAGTTATGAAACTGTTAGGCAGAGACATCCAACAAGTTGATATTGAAGCTCAAAGCCAAGGAGGAGACTTTGGGCAATAATTCACACGAGCAGGCCTCGTCTTGCCTTAGTATGTTTACCTTCTTCTACAGGTGGCTGCTCACACCCTTGTAACAGAACACAAATACTTTGAGTTAATATCTAACAAGTTTAGTCATAGTAAATACTATTGGGCCCTTCACTTTGTTTGTCCACCTGACTCTCATGTGATTTGTGTACGCACGAGGAGGAGTCTTATGCAACAGCATCTTCAGAGTCATCTTTTTGGAAATAGTTTGCTCAGAGGGAGGCAACAAAAGGCTTCCATTGTTTTGAGCGCACATTTTGCCTGGGTGTTTGTCAATGGGTGTAATGGAGCTAAATAATGAATGCTGCTAAGTGACTTGGAGAAACCTTACTGTTTAACTCAGGGCTATTTTCTGTCAGGTATTCACACTGTCATGATCTCTCAATTGCAAAGGCAAAAAAGCTTTTTCGTTGAATGTGGTCCGACTGTTGAGCTGCATCAGCAAGGCCTCTCAATGCGCCTTTGCTGCTGAGGTTGAACGCAGTAAGACAGTCATTTGAAACTTCAAATCTTCAAAGATCGTGAGGGTTATGGAACGAAAAAGTCAAGTGGTAGACCCCGAGAGCTGTCACCGACAAGACACGGGGCGATCCTCAGCCCAAATGAAGGTTTTTACTGGTGCCAAGTGCAGTCCAATAACCATCAGATGGCCTTTGCAAGAGTAGCATTAAAATAAAAAGTCTTCAAAGGCTTCATCTCCTTCAATGCCACAAAATTGCATTGCAATTCAAAGGTGGACAAAAGTTTTATTCCCTGATGACAAAAATGTAACCTTGACAGTCCTGATGGCTTCCAACGTTACTTGCATGACAAGGAGATCCCACCTGAGATGTTTTCCACACGGCACAGTGGAGGGGGCGCCATCATGATTCTTCTATGGAACAATGGAGCGTCAGGTTGTGCAGGGGCGTCAAACGGCAGATAGCTATGTGGAGATGTTGCAGGAGGCATCCCTCATGACTGAAGGCCCTCATCCGTGTGGTAATGACTGGCTTTTTTAACAGGACAACACTGCACTTCACACCTGACAAAGGACTTCTTCCGGAGGAATAACCTTACTCTTCTGGACTATCCTGCGTGTTCCCCTGATCTAAATCCAATTGAGAACATTTGGGGATGGATAGCAAGCAAAGTTTACAAAAAAAATGGAACAACACAAAGTTGCAAGTGGCAGAACTTTGTTAAAGAAGGTGAGAAACACGATTGAATTCAAGAAATAACTCATAGCAGAAGATAATGTCCGTGTGGATATCTCCTCCCCGCCCAATAGCCACCTTTGTCAACAATCAATGCCATTTGTTTTGTTCATTTATCCAATTAATTCGTCACGTACTGTATATGCCTTTTGAGCTGTTTCCTGCATGTAAAACTATATTTACAAAACCATTTTTTAAGTGTTTCGTGTTAACTTAATGGATTAATTGGATTTGAATGATTTTTTGTGGGAGTGCACACTTTGAAGAGGATCGTCCTTTAAGAATAAACCCTCAACTTGATGAAGTATACCTCTTTGTAAGGGCTGGGCTGTTCCTAAAAGTGTATATTGAGGTTTAGTCTGAGTCATTCTCCATCTGGAAACTCTGACAGATATGTGCCACACCAAAACAACTCACTCAGGCCACACTGTTTTGCCAAAGACAGCTACAGAGGGAACCCCCAACACTCACGTAAAAAAAACAAATAAAAAAAACCCTCAAAACATGTGTTGTAATGCATCATGAAAACAGAAGCTGAACACGCAGCTGAATAAGAATAAGGGCCAACAAATATATATATGAAAACAAAATCAACCTTTATTGAGATTTCTGAATCCTGCTTACGCTTCCCAAGTAGCACAGAGAAAAATGTGGACACATAAATAGATTCACTTGTGTAGCGACACCTGAAAAACTCCAACAGGAGAGGGGAGAGCGAAAGGGGACCAGAAAATCTGCCTCAATGTTTTACAAGCAAAACAAAACAATGGCTGGTGGTCTTCAACCTCAAAACAAATCATGTGCTGCTTTCTCTTTTTGGAGGAACCTTTTACTGTGAAGATTCAAACCACACCAGTCTGTTCCATTTGTTTCCCTGTCCATGCAAAGACATATTCACCAGAATTTTAGGGATGGGGCCGATCCAATCGAGTCTCAGGTTCAGACACCAGTGTAATTCACGTGTCGGAAATTGCCTATACCACCCGTGGAAATTTCCAATCCATGAGTCACCCACGTCTGTGCTTTCATGTTGTCAGCAAATGTAGCAGTCTCCACACATGCACTGCCACCACCCTCTCGTGCACACACACAAACACACACACACTCCGCCTGACGCGTTCACAGCTACACAAAACATCCGGGTCGCTACAATATCATACTTGCTGTAGAGAAGAATTTAATACAGCTTCATATAAAACCACCTATAATAATAATAATGTCATGACCAGGACGTTATGTTCAGGTGTTAAGTCTTTCTGTGTGAACATGTCAGGTTGTGTGCTCCTGTGTTGTGGCGCCGCATGTGTGGAGTCAGCTATGTTTGCTGATATTCTTCGAGCTACGTTTGCTGATATTCTTTTGGCGTGGTTGCATATTAAAGCAAACAGAGCTCTGGTAACGTAATTGGATTGGATCGGCAGTGAAAAAAAATGTGGCCCTGCGTATCCCTACAGAATTTGGCTTTTAACATGACTTAAGAAAAAAAAAAAAAAAAAAAAAAGGTTTCCGCAGCATGAGGAGATAAATGAGGAATAGGGGCGTGGGTGTCAGGAAGTCTTCCATAAATATTGTGTTTTACAGACTTGACAGACTGTTTCTCTGACTTTTCTGTGTCTGACAGCAAAGTAACAATAGAGCAAAAACATCCGTTAGGTACATCCAAACTGGTAGCAGCCATGTTTGAGTGGGTTGTTGGGGAGAGGGTACAGACCAATGACTCTTTACCAAACTGTCTTTAAATGACCCATACTTTGGGCACCTTTAAGTATGGTGGGGTGAGGTTGTGGACTAGCAGGCGTGTGTATATATGAAAACATGTATAAAGTATGAAGACTATGGCTGTGCGTTTGGATGTCTCGCTCACCCCTCAGAATGATTATTTATTACATTTTTCTCTATTCTAAACCAATCTGATACAGTCTTCAGAGTGGAGAGGGGTCACCTGTGTATTTCCGAAGCGCCACTCTGAAGGCTGTATTATAATTTACTCCCCCTTTTGACAATATTCTTGCTCTTTCTAGCGGATGGCCTTGACAGGACTCTTGAAGCTGGAGGCAGCTTGCAACTGCAGCTGGTAGGCCATTGGGTGGATCTTGAAACCATACAGCCTGCAGAAAGAGGAGGAGAGACGGTGACAAACATCCTAGAGCACTGGAGAGGCGGCCGTATGCAGTGTTTGCTTTTGCCAAGTAGCGTGACTAAAATACGCTGAAAACAAAGGCTTCAAACAAACGATGACAAAATGCAACAAAAAGATGGACTGTAACGAGTGGGGGCAATTTAAACAGTGAATTGTGTTGTGTTTGCTCTTATGGGGAGGGTGTGGCTTCCTTTCACAAACTGACGCAACAACGCCATCATACTGAAGGCTGGGAACACAATCAACTTGGGAGCAGTTGATAGTGTGCGTTCTAAAGGGTGTAACGGTACGCCATACGTCACGGTTAAAACCTAGGTTTTAAGGCCACGGCTCGGTGCATTTTCAGTACTGTACAAAAAAATGAAGGCTGTGGAGGAGCTACTTAGGCCACACTTTGGACACCCCTTGTTTGCAGAGAGTGCAACGGTAACAGTTTGAACAGTGCGAATGCAGAATGTACACTTCCTGTCCCTCACTTTAATGTGTATGAAGTGGGGAATCGGTTCACCGCTGCGCCGTGCCAAAATAAAATGTGAACATGAATACTGTTACACCCAGAGCGCACAAGTATTTGTGCTGATTTGGGATTTATTTCGATAAATGATTGAAGCAACAGAGGCTAAATTAGGGACTGTCGCCAGTAGACGCCCACTATGGCAGAACTCTTCTGGCCAGCATTTATTCTGCTCAATAAGACACTGGCATGGAAACAGGTGTTCAAAACATTCAAAGAGCTTCTACCAACCTTTACACTCATTAACTATGATTAGGTTTACCCAGACTAGCCAGGTTAACATAGTAACCAGTACTTAATGTGGAGGTTTAGGCCTTCACCATACCATTTTCCCCCTCTTTCTTTTTCATTGAATTTACATTGAATTTTTTAAATTTATTTTTACAAACATTTGTTTTTACTGTCTTTACGACTCACAACATGCAAAAGCATCTCGTTACAATGCATAAGAAATGTTGCATGTAAATGACAACCCGGCTTGACAGATTGGACTTGCGGGAAGTTTCTTCTTCATACGCATCTCAACTCCAAACCAGAGCAGGCATACCACATTACGGTCAAGGCAGCGAACTAACCTTGGGACGAACTGATTGGCAGGTCTCTTGGGCCTGTACTCCGGGTGAACCATGAACAGCATGTGGGGGAAACCAGTGCCAAAGTAGGCTCCGTCTGTGTGGTGGTGCCTGGAGGACTTAGGTGTGTACACATCCATACATTTTGGGCAGTAGAGCTTCACCATGGCCTCTCCTGGGATGTCTGAGAGGCCTGTGGGGGATGGGGGACAAAGAAAAGCAGAAACTCAACCTGATGTGCTTTCATCTTGCAGCGTGACACTGCTTTTAAATTGTTGAAGCTCTACTTCTTTACACGGCACTGTTTGTTGTTTTGCATATGCAAAGCTGACAACTTCCAACTACGGTACATGATATAATACATATCTGTATACCGTCATCCCTCGTAGACACGACCGCGACAAGTGATGTCCGCGAAGTAGGGTTCAATATTAATAAATTGAATATTTTCGTAGTCACGGCATAGAAAACCTGTTTACAATCCTCTAAATGCGTTTTTTAACATTAGAGCCCTCTAGACATGAAATAGCACCCCTAGCCACCTTTACAGTTGCAATACCCAATATTGTACATGTAATCAGAAAAAGATGACATACTGCATTTGATATGAATAAGATAATAGACTCACACGTTAACCGTTCCTTGTGCTTCCTGCGGTGGCTATTGTCTCATCAATGTATTGTAATGGCGGCTTTAAATGGCTTTACACTCATTTTACCCAATCTTGTAGACATGAGAGTCAATAAACCGTTTAAGACATAAATAAAACTTAAGCTTTCTCCATCCTAACGTTTGGTTAGATTGTTATTATACTGAGGAGTCTGTGTAATAAAATAAAACTAAAAGGAAGTGACATTGAAGGCTCAGAGCTGAGTTTTAGCTTGTCGTGGGTTACGGCCCCAACAGCAGCCCATGTTGATTATTATGTTGTTATTGCATTTGCAACCACGTCTGATGCTTGTCTCACCGAACAATTACTGACACCTAGTGGCCAATTTAGACTACTATATTCACAATTACAATGCTTCTTTGGTCTTGTATTTATATTTTAGTTAATTAGTTCATTTAGCCATTTTTATCCTTGAAAATGCTTAATTTATTAATTATTTTTGAAAACCCACGATAAAGTGAGGGCGTGATGCTCAAACCGCAATGTAGCGAGGGACGACTGTATTATAATTTACTTACCAATGGGAAGCATAGGCTGATTCTCACAATAGACACGAGGACAGTAGCCAAAATCACCCTGCTGATACTTTTCCAACTGAAAGAAAGGAACAGTTCTGTAATCAAACATTTTAATGGAGCAGATGTACAATACTGACAGAAAAAAAAAAAAATCATCAACCCTGAAAGTGTTTATCTCTTTTTATGCTCAGGTTAACTCAGATAATGCCACATGCTTTTAATATCTTTCCATCTCATTAAGAAGAACACAATGGAAAATTTGCTTCCGTGGTGGGGAGGCAGCAGCAGCAGCGCTTTCTGCCCAAGCAGCCAGATCCTACCATCTGAGCGATGCCTCGGTTCGTGAGGATGTAGCGTGCATGGATGAGGCCATACAGCATCTCGGCCGCCTGCTCGATTAGGTCGCTCTGGTTGGGATTGTCCTCCAGCTCTTCATCTGCAGACACAATGGCGGTTAGTAAATGTGAATAGGAAACAGTCAAACAAACAGTCATACTATGTGCAAAAGACACCAATAACAAATACTATAAAACAGATTGTAAAAAAATAAAGTTCAATTTTTTGGGTGACAACCACAACCGAAAGTTGAAACGCGTGTGTTTTGCCTTTTCCTTTCTTTTTTTCCCCCGAAAAATCGACCACATTTGCTAAGGAGTGTTAAAGGAACTGCAGGCAGCGGATTCCTCCAGCTTTCTAGAAGGCGCAACCAATCCAATTTACTGCTGGCTAGCATTATACTGTATGTAGGGATGGGGCCGATAAGCCTGCGGAGGTTTCTGATGTCTGGAGCCATCATTAAATGACAACCACAAAACAAAAAGGAGCATAGGCAAGTGTTTAGCTTCAACTTTACTCACACCCAACTTTGTGTCACATATTCCTAAAGCAAAAATACATTTTAAAAAATCTTGCCTCTTAAAAACCTACTTGCAATGAATCTCAATTGCCAATATCTGCATTTGACAGACTAATTATTGTTTGACTATGTCAAATGAAACTAGAAACTAGAAAATATTTGTTACAACACAGACTCCTCAGTATAATAACAATCTAACCAAACGTTAGGATGGAGAAAGCTTGAATGTAAAGTTAAGTACAGACCTGGCTCAAGGTCCAGGATCATGTCTAGGGCCTGGCGGTAGTGGGGGACTTGCTCATTAAGCCCCGTCAAGTTGAACTTGTCCTGGATATAATCTTCATCCACCTGTTAACCACATGAAAAGTCTGATCATTTAGTAAGAATGGAAACACATCAAATCACACCAACCATTTACGCTTCTGATTCTCATTAAATATTGGCTAAAAGAAAATACAACTAATGAATGTGATCTCTGCTCCCACGAGCTGATGAATGATAGCCAGCCTCGCCGTTTATCGCTCAGGTCATCAGCGGGTAGAACCAGGTCAGCGGAGCCAACTTACCCTGGCCGGCGAGAGCCCAGGGAGGAAGTGTCGGCTGTCATGCCAACGACCTTGACTAAGATGGCAGCGTTTGTAAGTGAAACTTTTTCAAGTCGTCTTCATTCGGAAGAAATTTGATCGCATGTTCATGTGAATCAAGATTTGTCGTTTTGTGCAGTGTTGATATGAAGTTAAACTTGGCTTGCGTATCGCTACTGTTAACATATAGATCCATCGATAACAGTACTGTACCTCGCAGAAAAACTCATTCCCCCTTAATCCACAGAACCAGGAGATCCAAGACACTTCCTCTGAACTGCTCATCTCTGAAGACCTAGGATGGTCAGCATAAGACATTTATTCGTATTATCTCATCAGAGCTGTTGGGATACATCATATTAATGCAACACTAAAATGGTATTATTGTCACATCGTGGTAAAAAATGTTAAAATCACAAATGCTGTCTGACCCTCGCTTGTGGCTAAGCTAACTGACTACTACTGCTATTCTTTTGTCACCACAGTATACGACTTAGTCTAACAGTATTAAGTCCAGTGGCGTTTTATTTTAAGTCCAACCTTAATGGTATGTACCGTAGTTAAATACAGGGGCTTATTTTTACCGCAGCCAATATTAGCTTGCTAAGCTAAAAAAAAAAAAAAGCCGCTAGCTGCTCCAGCTGAACCAATATGGCGCATCGTTCGACACACAAGCCTTAGAAGACCACTCTCTGTCGCTGTTTGAGAGCCAGTTTTGAACGTATCCCTCCAGCTACGAAATAATTTACGTCAGCTTACCCAGTGTTGTACTTCTATGCTGCTAAAAAACAATTGCGACAGCACACAAAAAACGTAGCAAGCTATGGAGTATAAATAAAATGGTTACCACCAGCTCCCAGTTCAGCAGGTTCTTCTTCGACATGCGGCGCAGGTGGCGCACTGCTGCCACTTGATGGTGACTTGGAGGACTACACCGGGTTGTCCTCATGTGTACAAGGAGTCACGTCAATGCCTCTCGTTTTTATGAATGAGGATCTGATGTGGTGACATTATGACAAATATTATGGCACAGTTCACCTCATTAGCTCGTCTCTGAGGTTTTGTGTCCCTGCAATACAACCACCACAGCTGGGGAAAACACTTGTTTGGGGGTTTTCTATTAACTTTGTATTGGAAATAATGCATTAACGCTGTGGTTCTGTAGTCTGATTCCGAAAATATATATTAAAAAAAAACATACTCGGGGCACACTTTGGCTCTTGTCATGGGATCAAGTAAAGAACAAACTCATTCAGGCTTGGCGGCTCGATCTAAATATCGACAACGTCGCTGTTAGTATCGGTAGTGATATTTTTCAATTCACTATTATGGTTATTTTCACAAAGCACCTGTGCTTTTGTGTTGCTCATAAAGTTACTTTATTGATATCATATGTATAAATTGTATGCAATCTCAAGACATACGTCTTTGAACACAGTGGGTTTGAGTGGGCAGCTGATTTGAAAAAAAAAATGTAGTTTTTGTTTTAATTAGCTTATTTAGTAATACAGTACGGACTTTGCTCAAATAACTGTATGGAATAAAAGAATAATTATATTATTTTGTTGATATTGTTATAGATTGTTGAGTAAACAATTTTTTGTTTGTTTGCCTGTAATCGGTTATAATCATGATCAGCAAATTAAAGACAAAAATTCGAGAATCATTCAAAGATATGCTCACTAGTAAAGTATACCGTATCTGTAAAAGGGATCACCAATTGTAGCCTCAATTATTTTTAGTCGGTATGGGATTGATACCAAAATTTGCAGTATCGCCCACCCCTACCCTAATACATAACTTAAGGCACTTGATTGGGCAGCTTTCGTTTGGTTGTTTGATATTCTAATGTTTTTACCGCCTTAGATTTCACTAAAAGCTTCTATAATATATTTTTAAACAACACACAGAGGGAGAGGTTCATTTTCACGCACATATTTATCATTTTAACACGTCCTTGCAGTGGCGGTTCTAGCTATGGGCCATGTGGGCACTTGCCCAAGGCGGCATTCTCTTGGGGGCGACACAAGGGGGAAAGAAAAAAAAACATTTTTGCTCGTCAGGTCAGAATGTGGCAGATTGACGCCCTCTACAGGCGGGAAACTCGCGCCCCCATGCTGCTCAGACGTCATGAAACATCCACCATGTGACATTAAAGCACTGGGGGTATATTAAAAAAATATATTTATTATTGTATTATATTTTGTGGCAATGTATAACTTCATATACTTACAAAAAATACTCTTTTTTGTCTCTCCTACAAGGTTATGCTTTTCTACAGCATTTTACTTCATTAGCAAATGATATGCGAATTAGATGATGGCGTCATCTCCCGACTTCTAGGACAGCCAATAGCTACTCATCTTACTGAAAAGTTGCCAACAGGGCGCCCAGGGCGTCACTCAAGCCAGAACCCCCACTGCGTCCTTGGATCGTGTGGCGTACACGTTTGAGCGCAAGTGAACTGAACCGCACCACAGTCCTCTTATTCGCAATTGACCTGACAAACCACTGGCCTGGTTATCACTTATTTCCCCTGGAAATTTCCCATATTTTCAAATGCAAATGTTAACAGGCGTGTTAAAGGCCCGGCTATGCTTCCCCATCGACAAGTTGTAAAATACAAAGAATGAGACACGCCACTCAATTTCCCATTCAATCAAAAGTAGTTTATTTAATTTTGCCTTTTCTGTATAACTTTATTATAATAAGACACTTCTCTGCTTGTACATTGCTCCCTTGAACTAAAAATGGCAACATTTGTTTGTGGGAATGTAAGTTGGGGGTAGACAAAACTTAAGATACATACCAATATACATACATGTGCGTACATTACGGTTCCATTAATAAAACCATAAATGCTAAAAACAGAATGGACCACTCCAGGTACCTCAGTAATGCTGGAAACAGTACAATCTGAGTAATTTCTTTTAATACACTACTTTTTTTTTTTTTTTAGCATGGGTACATAAATAATGCACACATCAATATCAAGAGTTAAGGAGGGATGGAGGACTCTTTGAGCCAGTGTTAATTATACAGCTACCAATGCAGAAACCAGTGACAGGCAAGGCAAGCTGCACACATGGCTGTGTATTCATGCTTGAAGGAAGTTAGAGTGAAAAGATAATCCTGTTTATGTATTACCTACACAAAAACAGTGAGTCTCTCCACTGCTTATGTATTTAAAAAAAAAACAACAGTATATTTGATAACATTGCTTCAATCAAGTGCTTGCCATTCTTGTTACCTTCTGGTCCTTCCCAGGTTTACAACAAATACCAAACACATGATGGTCGCACGCGCGCGCGCACACACACACACATCACCAAATGCCCTACTCTCAACACCCCAGAAAATCATCTTCAAAACAGTTAGTAAACAAACAAAACCCCAACTTACAGCAGTGAATTGATGCAGAGGAGTATTTAGTTCACCTTGTAGTCTCAGGCCTCAAGCTCTGTGCAAGTTTGTCTTACTGCTTTACGAGTGTTTTACGCATTTTCCAGAACAATCCAGCCCGATTGGTGAATTCTTGTTGATCCGTTACAGGCGACACACATGACACTTCTGTCGCCCTGTCAGCGTAGTCCAGAATTCAAAGCTTTCTGGTTGCCACCGTGAAAACACTTCCTCAAATAAGGAGCTCCTGGTAGTCTTTCTTGGTGTGAGAAGTCCAATAATAGCACAGGGTGCATCATTGCATGCACAACAGCAGAGGAGATGTAATACTCAACCTTATCTTTGTACTCTGGGCCCAGACAGAGTACCTGCCCGTGTTGCATGACATATAACTTGCTTGACTAAATGAAAATGAAGTAAAAACAAAAAACATAAATACAGCAACCATTTTTTTTTGTTATACTACAAGGAGTGCTTATTACAACATAATACCTATTAAAGCATTAACTATTTAAGCAACCAACAAATCTATATTTTTCATTTTCCCTCCAATAGAACGGACACTTTGAAGAGAAAAATGGGTCTTTCCATCTATATATATATATATATATATATTTAAAAAAAATGAGATTTTGGATGAAACCCCGGTTTTGAAATAAAGCCATCAAGTAGTAAATAAAGAAGTCAGGTAAAGCAAAATGAAAAGAAAAGGAGTACTTTTGCAGTGTGCATAACTTCTGCAGGTAACAGGGATGCTACGGTGAGACTGAAAAAGCCTTTATTTTTATTAAAAAAAAGGACTCAAAATTAAATGTCAAAGCAGGTGAAAGTTTGTGTGTGTGGGAGGGGAACAGCATATACACAAGCAGTAGAACATTTATGTCTGTATGTATGTATGTATGTGTATATATTATATATATATAGACAAACTAGGGTGACGAGGTGACAGTAGCACATGGGTCATATCACATTTATCAAAGACTTGCTTGCAAGGAACAAAAGAGTTGGGAAAAAAATAAAAGTAACTGAGGGCTGTTTTGTCATCTGCTTTGTTATATGCATTAAAAAACACACACACGCACACACACACACATCTAATCCATTTCTGTGTGGCTGAAACTGATTTGACAACTCCCCTGAAAACAAAAAAGTCTTATGGTACACATTGGTACTGTTCCTGTTCAGATGAAGCTGCACATTTCACTATGTGAAAGAAGTAGTGCAGAACTAGCAGGACGACTGCACACCACTAAAGGCCAAAGTGTGGTAGAAGAAATATACACACATACATGAATATAAAAGCTTGCCCGATTTTAAGGTGTTGCCAATTTCTTCCAACAAACATTTTACATCCATGTTTAAATATGCCAAATTGTGCTTGCATTGTATGAATTTCTCCTTTTAAAATGAAAATCATGTTCCTTTTCTTGACAGAACGACGTGCCTGTTATAGTTCAGCTGGGTCAAGTCAGATTTTTGAAGGTAACGAGGGCACAACTCAAGGGAAAGTAAGACAAATTTACAAGAAAGGACGGGTGGATAAAGGATTGATGCCAAAGGGGAGAAAGGTGGGTGGGATCTGCTAAGGTGAATGTCAAATACCGTTTCAATATGCTGTACAATGCACTAATATGTTTCGGGATGCGAACATGAGGTAAATAAATGAAATAATCAAAAAGGGGGTTAAAATGGAAGAGTTGGGTTTAAAGTGAGTGCAGTTTATCTGAAATGTTTTGAAATACTCTAATCACTTCCTATTTTTCGGGGAGGGCCAATTGCCCCGCTTCTCTCCGCGGTTGCCACCTCCATTTCCAGTCCCACTGGAGCCGCCGCCACCACCAGTTGGCCCTCGAGGACCTCTTCCTCCCCCTCCGCCTCCAGCTCCTCCAACGTTAACCCTCCGGTTTTGCCTTTCCATGCCAGGACGCTGGCTTGAAAAGCTTCTCTTGTTAGCTTGGGGCTCTTTCCCTGCCATCTCTCGCTCGACCACGCCTCCCCCACCTCCACCTAGTCCCTTCCCCAGGGGGTGGTGAGGGTGAGCGGGATAAGACTTCCCTCCTCCCTCCTTATCTCGGAACTCAGTGAAGTCGCTGCTCTCAGAAGCAGTCTCCCACTCCTCATTGGCCTGGTCTGAGTTCTGGTTAGTAAAGTCGGGGGACTTTGCTCCATGGCTGTGGTGGTGCTGCGGGTGTGTAGGTCCAGTGCTTCCCTGGCTGAAGTGGTGATGGTGGTGGCTGTTTGCATTGCTGAGGTGCCCACCACCACTATTATTAGTGTTGGTTGTAAGCGAAGCGTTGTGGTTGGTATTCTGCGCATTACTAATCAGCGTAGTTGTGACAGTGGCTCCGTTACTGTCCTGAACTGAGTTTAAGGAAGGAGACGCGGGCCTTCCTCCCCCAATGACACCCACCCCGCCATTGATTCGTGCAGCATTCTCTCGTTCCTTCAGTCTCCGAAAGCGAGGTGGCTTGTCCTGCTGATGTTGGGAACGCCCGTGACGACGGCGTTTGGGTCTCTCAAACCCACTGGGAGGGAACCCGCGGTTAGGAGGAGGATGGACTGAATTTGGCGCCCCGGTGATGGATGCAGAGTTGGATGACGCTTGTTGGGTTAAAACAGCTCCATTTTCAGTGGACGTTTGCGTGGTAGGAGTTGTAACCAACAAAGATGGCGGAGGAGGATTGGATCCATGACTTTGAGCTTGAGTTCCATCAGCAGTCTTATCCTTCTTCACCAAAGTAAGCCCTCCTCTGCCCAAGTCCTTGTGCCCTGAGGTTTGTGTCAGAGCTTGTTGCCTTCGTGCCGAGTTTGGCTGCCTTGAGGACCCACCATGAGAGGCTGAACCGGGTGCAACCCGATGTCCTCCAATTGTTCCGCCAACATTGCCACTATTCCTGTAGATATTTCCTCCTCCGCTACTACCTCCCCTTCCCCTCCTTGATGGCACACCCCTTGGGGTGAAAACCCGAGCCTGTGAACCTCTTGGTGCAGATGAAAGGTTGCCGCTGCTAGTGGTGTTGGTGTTATCCAAGCCATTCTTGGTGTTGGGTTTCTGAGTGTCGTCTTTGTCTGAATGACCAAGATCACTTGCCCCACTCTCACTGCCCGTCTCAGAGCCTCTCTCCCTCCTCCTCTTGGGGATTTCTTCATACTCTGAGCCCTCACTGCGTGTTTCACTTCGATTCCTGGCTCTGGCTGGGTTGTGCTGGGACCTATCTTGACCATGTCTACCACCAGGGCCCTCGACCTTTGAATCGTGATGGTGGCTGCCAGCAACAGATATGCGATAGTCTCTGCCACTCCTGCCACCCATTCTGCCACGGTTGCCACCACTAGGCCCCGCACTGGCTGTGTAGGTACCCCTATAACCACGACCACGGGCAAAAAATTCCCCACCTCGTCCGCGACTGCCTCGGGTGGCTTTGTTGGACATTCCATGATTGTGGGAATTGCTCGCTCTTCTTTCAAAAGAACGGTCTCTGTCCCTCCGAGAAGAGGACCCTGAAAATCCTGAAGAAGTGGTGTCTGCCTCTTTTGGCCCTCTGCCTGACCCACCCCCACCTCCTCCTCCTCCTCCTCCTCCTCCTGCATGTGCCCGTTCTTTCCCTCCATTTCTGGGTTTTATTGTGGTAGCGGGCTCTTCTTTACCCGATACAGCTGATGCGTTATGGGTGGTGGAGGCATCCTGTTTTATTAAAGTGGACTGGCCACCATCCTTCTCTTTATCTTTACCAAAGCCTTGGTTTGCTTTTTCTCCTCCATCAATTTCTCCTGCCTCTTTCTTCATCTCTTTCATCACTGGCTTCTTGATTGGTCCAGCCCTTTTGTTGGGATTGCTGCCTCCTGCCTGACTGATGGGCTTGTGCTCCAAAAGAGCATTGGAAGAGTCATCACCGCCACGGGAATTGTTCCCACCTCCTGCATTGTTGGCCCTCCTGCCATGAGAGGATGGCCCACCTGTATTGGTGCTGCCGGGGCGAGGACCCCACTGTGTCTCGGTTTTGTGGTCCCGCATCGCCCTTTGGTTTGACCTTGGATGGGGATGGTGCTGGGGCTGAGAGAGACTGCCATGTTGAGCAGGAGGTGGGCTGGCACTCACAGAGCCATGTGGAGCATGCGAGGAGCCAGTTTTTTCATGTTTTACATGGTTACCACTGCCAGCACTACCACTGACGCCTCTTTCACCAAGACTTTGCCCAACACCAGCTTCACCTTCTCTGTGAGAATGATGATGATGTAAAGTGGCCTTAACACTGCCATCTTCTCTAGTAGAAGCAGAAGAGGAAGAAGAGGAGCATGAAGATGATAGGGAAGATTGTTGGAGGGGGGGAGAAGAGTTGGTCTTCTTGGGAAGGGGCTCAACTATCCTGTCATGGCTGTTCTCAGGCTTATGGGGTTGGACAGTGTAGTGAGGCTGCTGAGGGTGGTGATTGTGATGGTGTTGGTGGTGATGAGAGTTACCCTCTCCAGCTGGGTGGTCTGCGCGGCCATTACGATCGTAATGAGGGTGTGGAGCCCCCCATAATTGGCCTGACTGAGAGCCACGCGCTGGGACGTCATCCTGATGGGTAAAGCCATGGGAGTGGGTTCCCCTTTCACCAGCTCTTTGCTGCTGTTGCTGGAGCGATGGCATCCTTGCACCTTGTTCAGGAAAGTTGTTGTAGTTGCCCTGCCCACTCATGTAATGATGAGGGTGGTGGCTGCCTCCCGGTGCACTAACAGGTGGTGGTGTCTGGTTCGACGGCCCAGAGCTCGTGTTAGGCTGCTTGACGGGTCCCAAGCCACCCTCTCGAATGCGATGTGGAGGAGTGTCACCCCTAAATCAATGAAGATCAAACACATTACATAACTGTCAATTACACCATGAAAGACTTCAAGTATCCATACCTGGGCCCTTTGGTCACATCCTCCTCCTCTGATGTCTGCCTCTGCCTGAGAGGAGAATTTAACCCACAAGCTTCCCCTCCACCAGGGAATACCTCGGTCCCCCAGGCCAACTTGGGATCAATTGGGGGAGTTCCACGGTGAGGATGCCCTGGATGCTGCTGTTGCCGTTCAAAGGGGTCTGAACCAGATCCTCCAGAATCTGATCGCTCGCGCCCAATAAGCCCTGGGAGCGGGAATTTTTCAGAACGATACCGGAATAATATGTATCAAAGTTATGAATGTCAATTTACCTGATGGGTGCATGCCAGCCGAATAGAAGTCCATGGGCGGTGGACGACCTTGCATCATGCGTGGGTCCATATAGGACATCATCATCCAGCGAGGGTCAAAATTCATTGGCAACGGCCGGACTAAATTGCTGGGTTGATACAGTGGTCCACCTTGCTTAGGTCCAGGCCCCGGCTGGGGAGTTGAAACTGGTGAAGGACCCTGCGGTGGTTGGGCTTGGGGGGAGATCTGGCTTTGGGAAGCCTGACTGTGCTGCTGTTGCCACTGTTGCTGCTGCTTCAGTAGCTGTTCCTAATCAGCACAGAGAGGAATTTCTTGTTACACGGAAGCATTTGGCATCACAAGTGACCACTTCTGTAACTAGAAATATGGTGTAGTTTTGAAAATGATGATTTTTAAAAATCATACTGTATATTGTATGCAGTCACTGTCTTTTTTTTTAGCTTCTTAGTCATGGCTTTTTGGCTCACTAAATTAAAACATGCAAAGCATAAAGTACAATTCCTAAAAAAAAAAAAAAAAAAAAAAAAAAATGTAATTACTGTTGAAATTAATCAACTTTTCCTATCTAATTTCAAGTGTTGCAATATGTAACTTTTGTAAAACCAACAAACAATATAGATCATATTAAACCAAGTGAAGAGCTTAATGGATTCATGACACTCGATTCAGCCATCCATAGTCTACTGCGCTTATTACAAAATACAAAAAAAAATATATTCTTACCTGCTGCTGCCTCTGAAAACGAGGTGGCAGAGACTTCTGGTATTTGGAGTAAACCTGCCCTGGAGGGCCAACTGCTTGACGGCCTGACCCGGCACCAATATTCTCAATCTTCACTGGTTCAGTTCCTCTTTCACCTCCACTTCCAGATCGAACGTGAGGCGTGCAGACAGTCTCTTCTTTGTCTACCGGGGGAGGTACATCCAATGTAGGTTGCTGTGGCTGTGACACAGCTGGTTGAGGACAATGTTGTGCATCTGAAAACCAAAGAAGCCAAAATACAAAGAATTCTGAGCAGGAATGGGCGATATAAATGACATACAATATAATCGCCCTATCGCAGTAATGCATGTTGATGACTCAATCTAGCCGCCTCTCGCAAAATTGAGAGCGACAAGCTTAAACAAGTCACTACAACAACCAAGCTTTTGAATTATCCACTAATCGCATTCATGGCGAGGTACATTCACATACACCAAAATTCTCAACATCAACACAGAACACAAGCAGGTGGTTACAGTAATAAGTAAACATGGTTGAAAGTAAACAGGAAGAGCTGGTCAAGACCGGTGCACCATCATTTGGACTTTGGATTTAAGCCGTCCGACTATCAGCAGAAAAGTATACTGAGTCTGTGGGGCAACAATTCTGTCCGACAAACAGCTATAATATGACCGATTTGTTTTACCAACTCAAAACGAAACACCTTTTTGATTATAAGTAATTTTGTGTCATTTAATCATAAATAAAAAACGATTTACTGCCTTACTGCACTGTTTTGCACTTTTGACTGTTCATGAAACTATTGGAAAGAAACTTTTCAACTTGAAATATTTTCTTTAATGCAAGTATGTGTGCCTTATACTGGACATATTTTCTTTATTCAAAGAATTCACTGCTTTAAATGTAAAAAATTGTGAACAGCACTACACTTTTCTTATTTAAAGTAACCATGGCAAACATTTAGTATTTACCTAATCACCTTCTCCGTTGTTTTATTATTTTAAGACACCAGTTTATCTCAACAACAGGCACAATAATAACAACAATAATAATAATAATGATAATAACATGGGTTACTGTTGTGGCCATAGCACACAACAAGCCAAAACTCAACTGTGACCCTCCGGCATCACTTCCTGTCCACCATCGATTCTGCTTCTCTCCAAGGTAAACGATCTTTATTTTCTCTGATTATACCTACTGTATTTGCTAATACGAATGTAAAAGGTGACTGTAGGGGTGTTATTTCATGTCTAGATTTCTCTAATAAAGTTAAAACGCGTATTTAGAAGACTGTAAACAGGTTTTCTCTGCCATAACTACAAAAATGTTCGATTTATAATGAAGGAATCCTACTTCGTGGAAATTCACTTTCACGGTCTGGAACCAATTAACTGCGACAAACGGGGGATTATTGTACACTAAAACACGACTTACATCATATGGCCACCTACCAGTGCTGGAATCATAGCTACTGTTGCTGTTTGCTCGCTGTCTGTCACTGACGCCAAGACCTGCTCCTGGCTGCACAGCCAGCGCAGGAGGCTCTTCAGGGTCGACACATGGGGAAGGGGGCTGGCTGACGTTGGGGGAAGACGCAGAGGCTGACAAGGATGGACTAAGGCTGCCGGCTGTGGCAGTCGTAGAATTTCCATCCAGGCTTGGTGTTTTACTGCCACCACTTCCTCCTGCGTTGCTGCCTTGCTGTTGCTGCTTCTCATCCAGCCTTTTCAACTTTTCTGCACATGCGGCACGCCTCTCCTCCTCCATTCTTCGTTCCTCCTCTTCGCGGCGTCGACGGGCTCGCTCGACTGCAGCAGAGATCTCAGTGGAAGATTGCTTCCTGCGCTGACGCCATGTCTCGTCCTCATCATCCCCTGGGACCGCATGGACCAGCAGTCCAGGCTGGGGAGGAGGGGTCTGGCCTCCTGCTGCCGGCTGATGCTGTGTGTGGCCAGGTTTTCCGGAGCCTGATGAGGCACTCTGGTTGTGAGAACGCTCCTGAAGAAATTGTGTTTGGATAATTATTTTTATCATTACAGGTCTCTACAGTTGTGCAGAGAATACGTTATGTACCTGAAGAAAAAAATAAAAATAAAAAACTTGGTGACTTCTATACAGAGGTTCTCCCCTGCTGATTTTTTAAAGTTTACCCTCTTACAGAGACATGAACAGTCCCTAATACAGACATCAACAAAAACATCCAGAAAACATAAAATACACATTCTGCATGAGTGAAATAAGTGATTCTCAACAAAACATTATTCATTATTTTATGGACAAAACTTGTTTGGCAAGCACAGAGGTCAGAGGTTTGTTACCAGGGTTGCACACATCTCAGCAATTCCACCCCCCCACTTCACTTTACAGATACTCTCCAAATCCTGAGGGTTTTTCGGCACTCGCTTGGCAACTCAAAAGTTTCCGTTCCCGCCACAGATTTTCACTGGGATTAAGGTCATGAGGCTGGCTAGGCCACTCCATGATTTGAACATGCTTCTTTTGAGCCACTCCTTTGTTGCCTTGGCCATGACACTGTCAGGCTGGAAGACCCATCCATCCACCCCCCCCCCCCCCCCCCCCCAGTGTTCTCATCCAAGATTCGACAGTACATAGCCCCATTCATCGGCCCCTCGGTGCTGCAAAATGTTATTTAGAAGAGAAACAGCCCCACAGTCGGGATGATGTTCTCAGGGTCATTCTCAACATTTCTCTGCCCCCAAACACAGCAAGTTGATGCCAAAGAGCTCGATTGTGGTCTCATCGAATCATGTCACACTCTCCTTCTGAATCACTTCAGATGGGCCTGTGCATGTGCCTTCTTGAGCATGGGGACCTTGTGGGACTGCAGGATCTCAATTCAAGTGTGTTACTAATGTTTTTTTGGGGGTTGTTAGGGACGCGCCTATCGATCGGCCACCGATCAGTATCGGCCAATTCCCGCGGAAAAGCACATGATCGGCATATGCAGACAAATGCCTTTCAACGACAATCACCTGTGGCTCATGCTATTCCAGCCTGTCACAATACCTGTGTGCAGTGTAGTGGCTTGCTCTCATGACTTGGGTAGCGACCCTCTCCCCCTTCCCACTGTGCAGGCGTGCGGCCACAAAACCATAACAAACATGTCATCTGCCATTTGTGAGAGTGATGTTAAGTTTGCATCCTGCAACACACGGCACGAAAAAAATCCTGCGGGGGTATCACGTTAAATAGCTTTAATTTAATAGGCCATTTGAAGAACAAACACGAATTATGTTGAGTTGAGGCTCACAGATCAGTGAAACAGCAGCTAATGCAGCCAACACGCTGGATGACACTCACCCGTATGTGCGTGACAATCAGAAGGATAAGCAAAAACCCCCAAAAATAATTGAATTAATCGGGCTAGGTGATCAGCGTTTCTCGATGGGTTCCGCCGAATACTACCTGCAAGTCCTGCTAGAGCGCCACCAAACAATGTACTCTTACATCAAAAGTCACCTTAGTCAAAGAGGTTTTTGTCTAAATGACGGTGATTTGATGGTTCCTTTTGTAGATCATATAGCCAATAGCAGGGTGCAGCTAGGAAGAGGACCTTGGAATTAAAAAATACTTATTTCACTCAATCAAATAAACATTTATAACAGTTATGTATTTTTTTTTCCTGGATCTTTTTTGTTAATATTGTGTGCCACTGTTAAAACAAACAATGTATTGTACATGTTGTTGTAAAGGGGGTAAACTTGGAAATAATTACAGTGGCCCGTTGGTGTGACATGGTAGAAATTATATGTCTAAGCGGCCCAGTCAGGATGTCTACCTGTCGGTAAAAGGAGTGAGGCCCTTGTCCAAGGAGTGGCCCAGGTGGGGGGGAGGGCTGCTCCCGGTGACCACCCACTCCATGCCTGCGCCCCTGTATACAGGCAGACATAGTCAGCCATACCAATTCACAATTGGCTACACTTAAACACACAGACATACACCAAATCTCGCCTTAAGTCTGATGTGGTATATGGGGCCTCTCCCTTTTGAACCAGCCCCAGGGGCAATTATTTATGAAAAGTAGAATTCAATGTCAATAAATAAAAACTCAAGTCTTACAAACCCTATTATTACAGTACAAATAATAAAAAATAATACCTAGAATTTTAAACAAAAATGTGTATAATTACTTGGCACTAATCACTGTTGTGAGGCTCCAGCTGGTTATCAAACTACCTGGTAGTTGGCTGGTGCTCCTTGGCCGCTCCAGCCGCTGCCTCCCTCCTCAGTCCATCCTGGCTTGTTGGAGGAAGTCTGGGGGTCATTGTCAGTGTTGGATGGAGGCGTGTGACGGTTCTCTCCACTGCTGTCTGAGGCCCGAGAGCATGAGGTTGCATAGGGGGCCTCCTGGGATTTCTGCTGCTCGCTAATATATCATAACAACAAAAAATATAGTTACAAATGTAATATTATTAGTATTATATTTTGAGTTGTTGGGCCACAAACTGACTTTAAGTCATTCTTGCTCTCTGTTGTGTCCTCTTCCCCCTCGTCATCTCCTTCATCATCACTGAACTTCAACTTGGCGGAGTAGTCAATCTCCTCATGTGCCCCTTTTTTTAAAAAAAAAAAAAAAGGAAAAAGAAAAAAAAAATAAGACAAGCATATATATTTCATGTTCCTACCAAACATAGGGATGGACAATATATTGCATTTATCATTATATTGCAGATTGTAAGGAACACACAAATAAATGCTGACATACGCAGGGCAAAGCCTCAGATTTGTTTTATTATGTTTCTGGAATGGCACTCAAATCGAATGTTATATTCTCATATAGGCTCAGCCTACAAAAAAGCCGTTATATACTAAATGTATCTAATATTACCTGTATATTAATTATCTAATATAAAACAACCTCACAATTAGGTTATTTTCCCAAATTGCTTAGCCCTAATTGAGTTCTTATATGTATAGTAAATAACCTTTATTGCTCTTCTTATTGTGCTAACATTACGAAAATGTTTCACCAAAAGTGTCAATTCACAGAATAGACTTTCAATAAAGTACTCTCAGTTCTATTCAAATGTTCCACGTCATCAGTAATGTACGACTGTTTGTAGTATATTTATGAATGAGTGCACTCTGACCTGCCCAGCCCTCGTCTCCATCGTGATCCAGTTCATCGAGCTCCTTTAGGTCATCCTGCTTTAGGATGGAGGGTCGCTTGACCACCTCTCCACCTGCGTCGCGTGGGCGAACCTGGGATCTGCTGTCAGGACCAACCTGTGACCGAGAGAACCTGAAAGAGGCAGCATTACCACATTTAGCACATAATCATTATCGCCAGTTTGGATCAAGGGCATACGGCAGCGGTGAACCAATTATAATTTTTTGGCCGATCACAGATCTTGCAGATACAGATTTTGTCTGATACTCTTTTTGGGACAGAAAAACATTAAAAACAATACCTTGAAACAAAACCCAACTTGTTTTAACTGCACATGAGGTTGTTCCCTTAAACAAAAATAAGAAGTTAAGAAAATTGCTGTCAAGCTACTAAATGATAATAGTTCGGTTAGTCTTTTATTGGACACGTTTTAAAAACAAACAAACCTTGCACCGCAGGTTACACTGAGGACCTGATTTGAGCCTCTTACCAAAAATAAAGCGCACAGCAGCATGTGATCACAACAAGTGTGTGCTAATGTGGTAACAGACTAGCAAGGAGTAGGGGTGATGTTGGCCGTGTGTTTTTTGCTAAAGTTCGAAAAAGACTTTTGCAGCTGAGTGCAAAACTTGTTATACACAAGTTTCCCGTGGTGGCACAGGATCGAGGAAGTTTAACATGACCAAACTCATCACGCATTTGAAGCAGCATCACACGAAAAACGCCCACAGGATGACAAGAGGTCTTTAGCTATAGCCCCTGTCGTTGATGAGTAAGGTCGGGTTGAAATGCTTAATTCAACAACTCGAACCT